>NC_091295.1:64432546-64635046 GCF_038502225.1 Cherax quadricarinatus | reverse complement strand
ACATCTCTCCGTGGGTCCTTAGAGAGGGAGCAGATATGTTGTGCGTGCCACTTACCACAATCTTCAACACATCCCTGGAAACTGGGCAACTACCTGAGGTATGGAAGACGGCAAATGTAGTTCCCATTTTCAAAAAAGGAGACAGAAAAGAGGCACTAAACTATAGACCTGTGTCATTGACGTGTATAGTATGCAAAATTATGGAGAAGATTATCAGGAGGAGAGTGGTGGAGCACCTGGAACGGAACAGGAGTATAAATGCCAACCAGCACGGATTCACGGAAGGCAAATCCTGTGTCACAAACCTTCTGGAGTTTTATGATAAAATAACAGAAGTAAGACAAGAGAGAGAGGGGTGGGTTGATTGCATCTTCTTGGACTGCAAGAAGGCCTTTGACACAGTTCCTCACAAGAGATTAGTGCAGAAGCTAGAGCATCAGGCGCATATAACAGGAAGGGCACTGCAATGGATCAGAGAATACCTGACAGGGAGGCAACAACGAGTCATGGTACGTAATGATGTATCACAGTGGGCACCTGTGACGAGCGGGGTCCCACAGGGGTCGGTCCTAGGACCAGTGCTATTTTTGGTATATGTGAACGACATGACGGAAGGGTTAGACTCAGAAGTGTCCCTGTTTGCAGATGATGTGAAGTTAATGAGGAGAATTAAATCTGATGAGGACCAGGCAGGACTTCAAAGAGACCTGGACAGACTGGACACCTGGTCCAGCAAATGGCTTCTCGAATTTAATCCTGCCAAATGCAAAGTCATGAAGATAGGGGAAGGGCACAGAAGACCACAGACAGAGTATAGGCTAGGTGGCCAAAGACTGCAAACCTCACTCAAGGAGAAAGATCTTGGGGTGAGTATAACACTGAGCATGTCTCCGGAAGCACACATCAATCAGATAACTGCTGCAGCATATGGGCGCCTGGCAAACCTGAGAACAGCATTCCGATACCTTAGTAAGGAATCATTCAAGACACTGTACACCGTGTATGTCAGGCCCATACTGGAGTATGCAGCACCTGTTTGGAACCCGCACTTGATAAAGCACGTCAAGAAACTAGAGAAAGTACAAAGGTTTGTGACAAGGTTAGTTCCAGAGCTAAGGGGAATGTCCTATGAAGAAAGATTAAGGGAAATCGGCCTGACGACACTGGAGGACAGGAGGGTCAGGGGAGACATGATAACGACATATAAAATACTGCATGGAATAGACAAGGTGGACAAGGACAGGATGTTCCAGGGAGGGGACACAGAAACAAGAGGCCACAATTGGAAGTTGAAGACACAAATGAGTCAGAGAGATAGTAGGAAGTATTTCTTCAGTCATAGAGTTGTAAGGCAGTGGAATAGCCTACGTAGCCTCCACGTAGTGGAGGCAGGAACCATACACAGTTTTAAGACGAGGTTTGATAAAGCTCATGGAGCGGGGAGAGAGAGGGCCTAGTAGCAACCGGTGAAGAGGCGGGGCCAGGAGCTAGGACTCGACCCCTGCAACCACAAATAGGTGAGTACAAATAGGTGAGTACACACACACACACACACACACATATACAGGATTTCACACCTTCCTGTGAAGTGACCCTATAACCCTTCCTTTCCCCCCCATCTCTCTCCCTCTCCTCTCCTCTCTCTTCCTCTCTCTCTCTCTCTCTCTCTCTCTCTCTCTCTCTCTCTCTCTCTCTCTCTCTCTCTCTCTCTCTCTCTCTCTCTCCCACTTTCATTCTCTCTCTCTTCCTCTCACTCTCTCTTCCTCTCTATCTCCCTCTCCCTCTCTCTCTTCCTCTCTTACTCTCTCTCTTCCTCTTCTTTTCTCTCTCTCTCTTCCCTTTCCACTCCCCCCTCTCTCTTACCTTTACCCTCTCTCTCACTTTCTCCCCCTTTTTCCCTTCTTTTCCCCTCCTTCTAGGCTCCCCTTCTCTCTCTTTCTCCCTCTCTCTCGCTCTCTCCCCTTTTTCTTTTTCTCTTTCTCTCTCTCTTTCACAAAAAAAAAAAATGGTTGGGACTCGCAGGAATCAGGGATCAGATGACAATGGTACTGGTAGGGAGGAATGGATGGAGGAACAGTGGAAAAGGATAGAGCAAGAATGGGAGAGAAAATTAGGAGAGCTTTCTGAAAAAATGGAGAAAGAGCTCTCTGTGAAATGGGAAAAGAGGTTGGAGAAGGAGACGAAGAATTGGGAGGCACAAGTAGACAGGGTAAAGGTCCTAGAATTTGAGGTAAACAGGCTGAAGCAAGTCTCAGGGGTAGTGACCAGAGAAGACACACCATACAAAGCTGAGAGGCTGAACAGGAAGGAAGGAGATATGAATTATGCTAAGGTCATATCAGCCTGCAAAGAAGGGCCAGGGAGTGGAAGGGAAGAGCAGATGGGTGCAGATGGAGAGGGAGATAGGTCGAATGCTGAGGCACAACCATGCTACCAAGAGCCACTGGAAAAATCAAGGGAGAAAATGACCACATACAGACAGGAACGAAAGTCACAGAGAGAGAGGCAATGGGAGGAGGAAAGGGCAAAATCAGTGATTATCCATGGGCTTCGGGAGAGAGAGGAAAGGACACACACTGAAAGACGGCAGGAAGAAAGAAAGGAGATTGAGAAAATCATCACAGAAATGGATGAGATTGTAAATTTTCAGAGAATAGGGGGGTACTTGAAGGGGAGAAACCGACCAATCAAGCTGATTCTCAGGACAGAAACAGTGCGGAACAGGATCCTCCAAGAGAAACCACGGTTGAAAAGCCCTGGTGATGCTGGGGAGCCCTGGCAATGCTGTGAGCCTAGGTGTTGCTGGGAACCCATGTGGTGCTGGGGAGCCTTGGAGATGCTGGAAACCATGGTGATGCTGGGAGCCCTGGTGATGCTGGGGAATCCTGGTGATGCTGGAAGCGCTGGTGATGCTGAGGAGCCCAGGAAATGCTGGGAGCTTAGGTGTTGCTGGAAACCCAAGTGGTGCTGGGGAGCCTTGGTGATGCTGGAAACCATGGTGATTCTGGGAGCCATGGTGATGCTGGGAGCTCTGATGATACTGGTTGCGCTGTTGCTTGGGACCCCTGGTGATGATATAAGTCTAGGTGTTGTTGGGAACCCATGTGGTGCTGGGAAGCCTTGGTGATACTGGAAACGATGGTGATGCTGGGAGCCCTGGTGATGTTGGGATCCCTGGTGATGCAGGGAGCCCTGGTGAAGCTGGGTGCCTAGGTGTTGCTGGGAGCCCAGGTGATGCTCGGAGCCCTGGTGTTGCTGGGAGCCTAGGTGTTGCTGAGAGCCCAAGTGGTGCTGGGGAGCCCTGGTGATGCTGGGAGCCCTGGTGATGCCTGGAACCCTGGTGATGCTGGGATCCCTGGTGATGTTGGGTGCCTAGGTGTTGCTGGGAGCCCAGGTGATGCTGGGAGCCCTGGTGTTGCTGGGAGCCTAGGTGTTGCTGAGAGCACAAGTGGTACTGGGGAGCCCTGGTGATGCTGGGAGCCCTGGTGATGCTGGAGAGCCCAGGTGATGATGAGAGCCTAGGTACTGATGGGAACCCTGGTGATGCTGGGGAGCCCTGGTGATGCTGGGAGCCTAGGTGTTGCTGGTAATGCAGGTGGTGTTGGGGAGAACTGGTGATGCTGGGAAAACTCGTGATGTTGGGAGCCGTGGTGATGCTGGGAAACATTGACGATGCTGGGGAGTCCAGGTGATGTTGGGAGCCTAGGTGTTGTTGGGAGCCAAGGTGGTGTTGGGAGCTTAGGTTTTGGTGTGAGCCCTGGTAATGATGGGGAGCCCTGGCGATGCTGACAACCCTGGTGGATGCTGGGAACCCTGGTGATGCTGCGAGCCTAGGAGTTACTGGGAGCCCAGGTGATGGTGGGGAGCCCTGGTGATGCTGGGAACCCTGGTGATGCGTGAAACCCTGCTGACGCCGGGGAGCCTTGGTGAAACAGGGAGTCTAGGCATTGCTGGAAGCCTTGGTGATGCTGGGGAGCCTCGCAATGGTGAGAGCCTTGGTGATGCTGGGAACCCTGGTGATGCTGGGAGTTGTGGTGATGCTGAGGAGCCCTGGTGATGCTGGGAGCCCTGGTGATGCTGGGCAGCCTAGGTAATGCTGGTAGCTGTGGTAATGCTGGGGAGCCCTGGTGATGCTGGGAGCTGTGGTGTTGTTGTTGAACCCTGGTGATGCTTGGAGCCCTGGTGATGCTGGAGAGCCATTGTGATGCTGGGAGCCTAGGTGGTGCTGGGAGCCCAGGTGATGCTGTAAGCATAGGTGTTGCTGGGAACCCAGGTGGTGCTAGTGAGCCCTGGTGATGCTGGGGACCATGGTGATGCTGTTAGCCCTGATGACGCTATGGAGCCCTGGTGATGCGGGAGCCTAGGTGTTGCTGGGAACCCAGGTGATGCAATTGAGCCCTTTTGATGTTGGGAACCCTGGTGATGCTGGGAGCCGTTGTGATCCTGGGAAGCCCTAACGAGGCTGGGGAGCCCTGGTGATGCTTGCATTTTAGGTGTTGCTGGAAGCCCATGTGATGCTCGGAGCCTAGGTGTTGCTTGGAGCCCTGGTGATGCTGGAGAGCCCTGGTGATGCTCAGAGCCCTGGTGATGTAGAAAGCCTAGGTGTTGCTGGGAGGCCAGGTGGTGTTGCGGAGCCCTGGTGATGCTGGGAACCCTGGTGATGCTGGGTGCCCTGCTGATGCTGGGGAGCCCTGGTGAACCTGGGAGCCTAGATATTGCTGGGAGCCCTTGTGATGCTCGGGAGCCTCGCAGTGCTGAGAGCCCTGGTGATGCTGGGAACCCTGGTGATGCTAGGAGCTGTGATGAGGCTGGGGAGCCCTAGTGATGCTGGAAGCCCTAGTGATGCTGGGGAGCCCTGGTGATGCTGGGAGCCCTGGTGATGCTGGAGAACCCTGGTGATGTTGGGAGCCTAGGAGTTGGTGGGAGCCCAGATGGTTCAGAAAGCATAGGTGTTGCTGGGAGCCCTGGTGATGCTGGGGAGCCCTGGTGATGCTGGGAGCCCTGGTGATGCTGGGGAGCCCTGGTGATGCTGTGAGCCTTGGTGTTGCTGGGAACCCAGGTTGCGCTGAGGAGCCTTGGTGATGCTGGAAACCATATTGATGCTGGGAGCCCTGGTGATGCTGGGGAGTCCTGGTAATGCTGGGGAGCCCTGGTAATGCTGGGAGCCCTGGTGATGCTGGGAACCCTGGTGATGCTGGGAGCCCTGGTGATGCTGGGAGCTTAGGTGTTTCTGGGAGCCCAGGTGATGCTGAGAGCCCTGGTGATGCTGGGAGCCCTGGTGCTCCTGGGAGCCTAGGTGTTGCTGGGAGCCCACATGGTGCTGGGGAGCCCTGGTAATGCTGAGAACTCTGGTGATGCTGGGAGCCCTGGTGATGCTGGGAGCCCTGGTGATGCTGGGGAGTCCTGGATATGCTGGGATTCCTGGTGAAGCTGGGAACCCTGGTGATGACGGGAAGCCCTGGCGATGCTGGGGAGCCCTGGTGATGCTGGGAGCCTAGGTTTTGCTGGGAGCCTAGGTGGTGCTGGGGAGCTCTGGTGATGCTGAGAACCATGGTGATGCTGGGAAGCCCTTGTGATGCTGGGAGCCTAGATGTTGCTGGGAGGCCAGATGGTGCTGGGGATCCCTGTTGATGCTGGGAACCCTGATGATGCTGGGAGCCCTGTTGATATTGGGGAGCCCTGGTGATGCTAAGAGCCTAGGTGTTGCTGGGAGCCCAGGTGGTGCTGTTGAGTACTGGTGATGTTGGGAACCCTGGTGATGCTGGTAGCCGTGATTCTGGGAAGCCACGGCGATGCTGGGGAGCCCTGGTGATGCTGGGATCCTAGGTGTTACTGGGAGCCCCTATGATGCTGGGAGCCTAGGTGTTGGTGGGAGTCCTGGTGAAGCTGGGAAGCCCTAGCGGTAGCTGAGAGCTCTGGTGATGCTGGGAGCCCTGGTGATGCTGGGAGCCTAGGTGTTGCTGGGGGGCCAGGCGGTGCTGCAGTGCCCTGGTGATGCTGGGAACCCTGGTGATGCTGTGAGCCCTGGTGATGCTGGGGAACCCTGGTGAAGCTGGGAGCCTAGGTGTTGCTGGGAGCCCTGGTGATGCTGGGGAGCCTCGCGATGCTTAGAGCCCTGGTGATGCTGGGAGCCCTGGTGATGCTGGGAAGCCCTGGTGATGTTCGGAGCTGTTGTAATGCTTGGGAACCCTGGTGATACTGGGAGCTGTGGTGATGCTGTCGACCCTTGGTGATGCTGGGAGCCCTGGTGATGATGGAGAGCCCTGGTGATGCTGGTAGCCCTGGTCATGCTGGAGAGCCCCAGTGAGGCTGGGAGGCTAGGTGTTGCTTGGAGCCAAGGTAATGCTGGGAGCCTAGGTGTTGCTGAGAGCCCTGGTCATGCTGGGGAGCCCTGGCAATGCTGAGAGCCTAGGTGTTGCTGGGAACCCATGTGGTGCTGGGGAGCCTTGGTGATGCTGGAAACCCTGGTGATGTTGGGAGCCCTGGTGATCCTGGGGAGCCCTGGTGATGCTGGGAGCCCTGTTGATGCTGGGGAGCCTTGGTAATGCTGGGAGCCCTGGTGATGCTGGGAGCCTTGGTGATGTTAGGAGCTTTGGTGATACTGTGAGCCCTGGTGATGCTGATGATCCCTGGTGATGCTTGGAGCCCTTGTGATGCTGGGAGCCCTGGTTATGTTGGGATCCCAGGTGGTGCTGGGGAACCCTGGCGATTCTGGGAGCCCTGGTGATGCTGGGGAGCCTTGCTGATGCTGGGGAACCCTGCTGATGCTGGGGTGCCTTGCTGATGCTAGAAGCCCTGGCGATGCTGGGGAGCCCTGCTGATGCTTGGAGCCCTGCTGATGCTGGGAGCCCTGGCGATGCAGGGAAGCCGTGGTGATGCTGGGAGCCCTGGTGATGCTGGGGAGCCCTGGTGATGCTGGGGAGCCCTGGTGATGCCGGGAGCCCTGGTGATGCTGGGGAACCGTGATGCTGGGGAGCCCTGCTGATGCTGGGAGCCCTGGTGATGCTTGGGAGCCCTGGTGATGTGGGGAGCCATGGTGATGCTGATGATCCCTGGTGATGCTTGGAGCCCTAGTGATGCTGGGATCCCAGGTGGTGCTGTGGAACCCTGGTGATGCTGGGAGCCCTGCTGATGCTGGGGGCCCAGGTGGTGCTGGGGAGCCCTGGTGATGCTGGGGGCCCAGGTGGTGCTGGGAGCCCGGGTGGTGCTGTTAACCCAGATAGTATTTGGAGCCCAGGTGGTGCTGGGATCTTAGGTTCATCAACACTTGTATCAATGCCTTTGTGTCATCAATACTATAAGACATACGTAACTAGGCAGGTTAATACTCCCAGATATATATCCAATATTCAGTTAGTTTAACAATCTTAGATTGTTAATTGGATTATTAGGTTTCAGGCCTATCAACTACACGAGGGTCATTAAGGCTGCATGTCACCTGTCCACAACCAGTCAAGAACACTAATTAATATCTAAAACGGTAACTAAACTAATCTCCTTTGTTTGTATATACTAAGATACGCCTCTCGGTGTACACGTATATAGATATACACGTCTCACGGAGTATATACACTTGCTTGGTGTTGTATAGCGCGTCCTGGTGATCCTCCCACTGTGTATAAACACACACTGTGAAATGTCAGGGTCCAGGTAACGGCTTCGCAAAACTTTTCATGAATTAGTTGACTGAGTCGACACCTCGACCTCCCTCACTCAACACCCCGCACCCTCTCTCTCTCTCTCTCTCTCTCTCTCTCACACATCGCTGCCTATCACCATTAATCACACTATGCTGTTTACCATTCATGTGTAGACGCAGTATGAATTGCTGCATGAAGCATGTATGGTGAGGTTTGTGGTGTACTACTGGCTATTATTATGATCTACGGACCAGTAGTTCACTCTCTCACTCCCACCTTACACAGTTAAAGCCACTTCAACACTCGAAATTTAATTATTATTATTATTATTATTATTATTATTATTATTATTATTATTATTATTAATTTTATTATTTATTATTCTTGTTATTAATAATCTTGTTTTTTTTATTAATTTTATCATTAATTGTATTATTATTAACTTTTAATTTGTACTAGAACACAAAGAATAATAGTAAACAAAGTCAGGGGTAGCCAGAGCGAAAGCTGTGTTCCACAAGGTACAGTACTCCCTCCCATCCTGTTCCTCATCCTCATATTTGATATTGAGATGTAAACCAAAGTACTATGTCCTCCTTTGCATGACATTGTCATCCATTGGGGACACTGCAAATCTCCAAGGGGATATAAACCACGTCTTCCAAGGGACCTCAAAAAACAATGAGATCTGTTTTCAGTTACTCGGCTGTGGAAAGCTTGAGGAAATAAAAGATAGATCGAAGTATAAAACAATTTCTAACCATGAGCCACGGCATAAAACTTTTAATCCCCTCGATTTTTTATCACATGCAACAAAATCTTTACTAAACCCATTTTCAATTCTACCCCCAACATACATAAGGGGGGAAATAAATGGTATAAAATACCGAGACAAAGGAAATATAAACATTTAAGCAGTATAATAAGGATAAAGAATCACGTCATACTGCTTAAGTGTTTATATTTCCATACATAAGAGGGATTACCAACAGACCCCTG
Source organism: Cherax quadricarinatus (assembly GCF_038502225.1). Classification (NCBI taxonomy): domain Eukaryota; kingdom Metazoa; phylum Arthropoda; class Malacostraca; order Decapoda; family Parastacidae; genus Cherax; species Cherax quadricarinatus. The sequence continues at coordinate 64,626,407 of NC_091295.1, read as the reverse complement.
GCTGTCTTCAAGAAGGCATTTGACAGACATCTAAAGTCAGTACCTAACCAGCCGGGCTGTGGTTCGTATGTCGGGTTGTGTGCCGCCAACAGTAACAGCCTGGTTGATCAGGCTCTGATCCACCACGAGGCCTGGTCACAGACCGGGCCCAGGGGGCGTTGACCCCCGAAAACCTCTCCAGGTATACCCAAGGAATAAGCTTTGATAAACCTTTGATTAACTCGTGCAAGTCCCACTTCAATCCAACATCTCTCACTCATGTAGCTAAATAACTTATATTTCAAACTACTAAATAACTGAAGGACTGTTACATCATCTTCACTTTGCTAATACTCTTGCTGCTTCTATACCTGACTGAAGAAGCCAACTGTGAGGCAAAACACCTAATATTTCCTTAACATTACAGAAGCATCGCATAGTAATCTGGTTTAAAATCATTTCTGTCCTTTCATGATATTCTCACTTCCCAAAAGAAACAAAAAAACAAGAATATCTTCTACCTCAGCTGTCTGTCTGCGATGCAAATCTACTACATAAAAAATATTACTCGTGTTGGTACACTGCAAAACTATATCTACAAGCTCAGACATTACCTCTTCTACATCAGTGATTTTTACCCTCAGAAACCTTATTCTGCTTAACACTTTTATCTTGGTTAAGAAGATTGTTCAGCACCTAAAGTCGGTTCCTGACCAGCTGACGGGCTGTGGCTCGTACGTTGGTTTGCGTGCAGCCAGCAGTAACAGCCTGGTTGATCAGGCTCTGATCCACCAGGAGGCCTGGTCACAGACCGGGCCGCGGGGGCGTTGACCCCCGGAACTCTCTCCAGGTAAACTCCAGGTAATCACTGGACGCAAGCCCTCCTTACCCTGGGTTACCCTGGGTGGCTAATGCTCCCTACCCTGGGTTACCTTGGGTGGCTAACATTCCCTACCCTGGGTTATGCTGGGTGGCTACCACTTGCTACCCTGGGTTATCCTGGATGGCTAACCCTACCTACTCTGGTGTGAAAATTTATTCGGTCCTAAAGTTCCACAGGGCCGGTACGTCGTACAAAGATCCCAGCATTCCATGGATGGAACGGCTGGGTTGGGTGGCCCTTACACCCACCCAAAACACACAAACACACACCTGGGTTGGTGAAGGTGGTTGGAAGGTACTTCTTAATTTATAGATTTACCCTTCAAGGAAGAGGTAGGTAGTTTATACTGTTAATACACTAATATTAGGATTATTGAGGCAACTGTAGATAATAATAATGTAGATCTAAGACTTTAACATAGGTAGTAATAGGCCAATAATGGAGGCAAACACTAGGTTATATTAGCCAGGGAGAACTGGCAGCCCAAGTTTGAATACCAGAGCATAGGTTTGAGACTGCAGTGCCCTTTCTTCTAAGACCAGACACCGTCGGAGCAACAAGTGCTGTGATCAGCAGGCAGCACCCACACGTGTCTTCACATACTAGACCTGGGGAAATCTGGTGGAGGCACCCTGACATACCGTAGATGACCTCCCTTTTCTTACTCAGTTCTGGCCAGTCTCTGGGGGGAATTTGTGAGTGAGTTGAGCTGTGGGCCTTTGTGCAGGTGGCAGTTCATGACCGGTATGTACCGGCATCTCCATCAGGCTTAGAAGCTAGTGTCCATTTCTGCATAGTTATGCTAAGAGACACACACCCCCTTGGAAACAGGAATTTCTGAGGTGCAGGCAGGTCACTAATATCGACTGAATACTGCAAGAATTAGGCTCCCGGTTGCACGTGGTTCTGAGGGGAAGTCCAGAGGGGCTAAAGCTTAGGGAGTGTGAAAATTTGTGTGGACTGCCTCCAAGTGAGTCGCCTACCCTGGCAAACTCTGTTGACACCGAGCTCTGAGGTGGGTACCTCAGCCTCACAAGTGGCTTACCTGGAGGTTACCTGGAGGTTATTCCGGGGATCAACGCCCCCGCGGCCCGGTCCACGACCAGGCCTCCCGATGGATCAGGGCCTGATCAACTAGGCTGTTACTGCTGGCCACACGCAGTCCGACGTACGAGCCACACCCTGGCTGATCCGGCACCGACTTTAGGTATCTGTCCAGCTCTCTCTTGAAGGCAGCCAGGGGTTTATTGGCAATTCCCCTAATGCTTGATGGGAGGCTGTTGAACAGTTTTGGGCCCCGGACACTTATGGTGTTTTCTCTTAGTGTACCAATGGCGCCCCTACTTTTTATTGGCGGCATTTTGCATCGCCTGCCCAGTCTTTTACTTTCGTAGGGAGTGATTTCTGTGTGCAGATTTGGGACCATTCCTTCCAAGATTTTCCAAGTGTAGATTATGATATATCTCTCCCTCCTGCGTTCCAACGAGTACAAGTCAAGTGCTTCCAAGCGTTCCCAGTAGTTAAGGTGCTTGACAGAACTTATACGTGCAGTAAAGGATCTCTGTACACTCTCTAGATCTGCGATTTCACCTGCTTTGCATGGAGATGTTAATGTACAGCAGTATTCCAGCCTAGAGAGAACAAGTGATTTGAAAAGGATCATCATGGGCTTGGCATCTCTCGTTTTGAAAGTTCTCATTATCCATCCTATCATTTTCTTTGCACGTGCGATCGTGGCACTGTTGTGATCCTTGAAAGTGAGATCCTCAGACATTACTACTCCCAGGTCCCTTACATTATTTTTCCGCTCTATTGTATGGCCGGAGTCAGTAGTATACTCTGTTCTAGTTATTATCTCCTCCAGTTTTCCATAACGGAGTAGTTGGAATTTGTCCTCATTGAACATCATATTGTTTACCGTTGCCCACTGGAAAACTTTGTTTATATCTTCTTGGAGGTTAACCGCGTCCTCAGCAGATGACAGCCTCATGCAGATCCTAGTATCATCCGCAAAGGATGATACGGTGCTGTGGTGTATATCTCTGTTTATGTCTGATATGAGGATAAGGAATAAGATGGGGGCGAGTACTGTGCCTTGTGGAACAGAGTTCTTCACTATGGCAGCCTCCGATTTAACTCTGTTGACCACTACTCTTTGTGTTCGATTTGTTAGGAAGTTGAAGATCCATCTCCCCACTTTCCCAGTTATTCCTTTAGCACGTATTTTATGGGCTATTACGCCATGATCGCATTTGTCAAATGCTTTTGCAAAGTCTGTGTATACCACATCTGCATTCTGATTTTCTTCCAGTGCATCCAAGGCCATGTCATAGTGATCCAGTAGTTGTGAGAGGCAGGAGCGACCTGCCCTGAACCCATGTTGCCCTGGATTGTGCAGATTTTGGGAATCCAGGTGATTTGCAATCCTGCTTCTTAGCACTCTTTCAAAGATTTTTATGATGTGGGATGTCAGAGCTATTGGTCTATAGTTCTTAGCTAATGCTTTGCTGCCACCTTTATGGAGTGGGGCTATATCCGTTGTTTTAAGTGACTGTGGAATTTCACCCATGTCCAAGCTCCTCCTCCATAGTGTACTTAGGGCACGCGAGAGGGGTTTCTTGCAGTTCTTAATGAAAACAGAGTTCCACGAGTCTGGGCCCGGGGCTGAGTGCATAGGCATGTTGTCAATGGCTTTTTCGAAATCTATCGGAGTTAGGGTAATGTCGGAAATCTGGCATACATTTATGGAGTTTTGAGGCTCATTCATGAAGAAATCATTTGGGTCGTCGATCCTCAGACCGATTAGTGGTTCACTAAACACAGAGTCGTACTGGGATTTCAATATTTCACTCATTTCCTTGTTGTCGTCTGTGTAAGTCCCATCCTGTCTGAGTAAGGGCCCGATACTAGATGTGGTATTTGCCTTGTTTTTGGCATATGAAAAGAAATATTTTGAATTTCTTTCAATTTCACTAATAGCTTTAAGCTCCTCCTGCCTCTCCTGGTTCCTGTAAGAGCCATTTAGCTTAAGTTCGATAGTTTCCACTTCCCTGGTCAGCGCCTCCCTTCGTGTATCAGATATTCTAGCACTCCTGAGGAGCTCAGTGACTCTTCGTCGTCTTCTGTAGAGGGAGCGTCTTTTTCTCTCCAGTTTACTCCTGCTCTTCTTCTTTCTTAGGGGAATATGCCTAGAACATGCTTCGGCTACCAGGCAGTTGATCCTTTCAAGGCACTGGTTTGGGTCCATGTCATTTAAGACATCTTCCCAACATGTTTCGTTTAGGACATGGTTTACCTGGTCCTAGTTGATGTTCTTGTTGTTGAAATTGTATTTTGTGAAGACACCTTCACAGGTACATGCATTCTGTTGTTCAGGACCCCTATGCATGTACGTCTGGACTTCGATTAGATTGTGATCGGAATTAGTTGTTTTTGATATTCTTATGTCTCTTATCAGGTCCTCATTATTTGTGAAGATAAGGTCAAGTGTGTTTTCTAGTCTTGTTGGCTCCACTATCTGCTGGCTTAAGGTGTGTTTCTCACAGAGACTTAGTAGCTCATGTGTGTGTGACCTTTCATCTGCGCTACCTCCGGGGATTGTTTCAGCTATAACATTATTTGCTACATTCTTCCATTTTGTATGCCTTAGGTTGAAATCACCAAGCAGTAAGATGTTTGGGGATGGAGCTGGAAGGTTTTCCAAACAGTAATCGATTTTCAGTAGCTGTTCCTTGAACTGTTGGGAGGTTGCATCTGGTGGCTTGTATACAACCACAATGACTAGGTTTTGGTTCTCGATCTTTATTGATAGAACTTCAACTACCTCATTTGTGGTGTTCAGCAACTCCGTGCAGATAAGGGACTCTTTGACATACAGGCCAACCCCCCCTTGTTGCCTGTTTTTTCTGTCGCATCTAAAAAGGTTGTAACCACTTATCCATATTTCACTGTCAAAGTGATCTTTTGTGTGAGTCTCTGTGAAGGCTGCAAACATTGCATTAGACTCCACTAGAAGTCCACTGATAAAAGGTATTTTGTTGTTGGTGGATGGCTTAAGGCCCTGTATATTAGCAAATATGAACGAGGTTGTATTCTGTGTTTGTTGGGGGGATTTTGTTATTGGCATCAGTAGTTGTAATAATTCTGGAGGGCCATGGGTGGCCACTGGCTGCGCCTCCAGTCCAACAAGGCTCCAAGGTGGTGGACTATTTTTGTTATTTCCTTCCATTTTCTTTTTTCGTTTCCTGCCACTAAAAAATCACCTGGAGTTGGGTTGTCGTAGCTACTATTGTTTGTCTTGTGGGGTCTGTGCCTCCTGGTCCCTTTTAGATGGTATGCAGGGCATTCGATGTTGTAACACTGCTTCTGGAGGACCGAGGAGCGGCACATTTTTGGGTGAAAGAAAGTACAGGAAGAAGAACGACACACTCCTTTAGACAGGAGGTCGCTACATTTTTTGGGATGGTCAAAGTAGCATGTCCCATTTTTTTCCCCTGTTATTCCATGCTTACAGATGCCCCAAGCATAATATTTGCACAAATTCACCTTTGGTTGAGAATTGTTGGGAGGTGTGTTGTCAATTTCTGCAGGTTCTGGGACTGCACTATAATCCTCAGTATCCAAGCCAGGGCCACCCCGTCCTGGATTCCATCTACTTTCCCCAGTAGAGGAAGGAGGAGACTCCTCTCCAACATCTGTACTGTGGGCCACGGTCTTGTGCAATGATGGTTGTATATTTACTGTTTTTGTGGTGGTTTGGGTAGTGTCCCTAGGAGAGTCTGGGCTGGCAGTAGGGCTGGGGGCTGGGTCTGGGTCAGCACTGGGGCTGGGGGGTGGGGCTGGGTCTGGGCCAGCACCAGCACTGAGGGTATTGGTGCTATGCCTGGGGGAGCTTGGGCCAGCACCATCACTGTGGGTATTAGTGATAAGATTGGGGGATGGGTCTGGCTTAGCACCATGTGGGTGACTAGGTAGTTTCGAGTCATCTGTTGTGGTATGGACATTCTGCATTTTTTGATACACTATCTCTTTCTCCCATGTTTTATATATTTTTGGTAGACTATCCAAGAGGTCATCCTTGTTTTCTTGATTATTTTTATCATTTATTACTCTCCTTAGTACCCAAAGTTCTACATCTTTATTGCACAACCAGAAGCACCTTGCTAGTTCAAGGTCATTTTTTGAGGCTGTATTTAGTCTAGTACAAGAGATATGGTGTTTGGAAGAGCATAGGTTGCATGTGATTCTGGAATTCCTTCCAAGGATTTTTTTACATGTCCCACAGATATGCTGTGCTGACATCCTGTCTGTATCCTACTACACTGTATGCCACGGAAGAAAACTGATTTCCACTTTACCTTTCTCTTGCTGGTGCCAGTAATATGCAAGATGTATTTATACGAACCAAGTTTGCAGTATGTGGGTGGTGGTGTAGGGTGGGTGTAGGGTGGGTGGTGGGTGTAGGGTGGGTGGTGGGTGTAGGGTGGGTGGTGGTGCAGGGTGGGTGGTGGTGCAGGGTGGGTGGTGGGTGTAGGGTGGGTGGTGGTGTAGGGTGGGTGGTGGGTGCAGGGTGGGTGGTGGTGTAGGGTGGGTGCAGGGTGGGTGTGAGCCAGACTTGCCCACACTCCACACTTCACTTAGGCCTACGCTAACTTCCCCCTACACTTCTAAGGAAAAGATTATTCCCTGTTTAGTAGAGGTAACGGTCGTGTGCTCAATTTATGTATGCTGTGATTCCCTGCACCTCAATGCTACCATCACTCGTTTCATATCTTATGACTATAGTAGTTACTTATCCGTTATTAACACTTCACTGGACCTCTGGCAATAGTTCGCTAGTGCCAGTCGCTTGTAAGATATTCCCCTTTCTACACTGTATATTGTAGAGGTAACGGTTGTATGCTCAATTTATGTATGCTGTGATTCCCTGCACCTCAATTCTACCATCACTCGTTTCATATCTTATGACTATAGTAGTTACTTATCCGTTATTAACACTTCACTGGACCTCTGGCAATAGTTCGCTAGTGCCAGTCGCTTGTAAGATATTCCCCTTTCTACACTATATATTGTACGCTATACTTGGGGATAATTTAGATTACTCTTATCTACAATTTAGTTCACTATGCCACTGCACATATATATCCTTGTCACTCACTATATTACTTATAGATAGATAGATCGATATTCGTTTATTTCCACTTGTGTCGACACCCGGCAATAATTCACTAGTGCTGGTCAGGTCTATTTCCCACGGTAACCGTTTCTCCACCGGCACTCTCTATGTGACACTATAATCCACATTTTCCTATTTAGCGTTCACTGATATTCCTTTTTTGTTTGTTCAAAGGAGTATATGCACTTTATGGTTGCACACACTTATTTTCTGCATTCTGTTCCCTCCACTGCCATCAAGACCCGCAGTTTTTTGACGGAGCACAAACGCGCGCGACTGTCCCCTTCACGGTCAGTAGTAGGTCTTATAGGGCTTATAGGACAGATTTTCACAAATGACTGATGTTGCAAGAAACTCGCCTGCATGCACGTATAAAGGACTAACTTACTTGGTGTTGCAGCATATATCCTGATCTTCAACTTCCCTAAGCTTAGTTAGTTAGTTTAATATGTTTATTATGCACCCCATACCCATCCTCCTAAGCTTAGCCTTAGCCCCTTTGGACTTCCCCTCAGAAACCTCGTGCAACCGGGAGCCTTAATTCCTGCAATATTCAATCGTTATTAGTGACCTGCCTGCACCTCAGAAATTCCTATATCCAAGACACGGACACTAGCTTCCAGACTGCCTTGAGACACTGGTACTTACTGGGTATGCACTGCCTGTTGCACACTGGGCCCACAGATCAACTCACTCACAATCTCCCCAGACACTGGCCAGAAATCTACGAGATATAGTGGAGGTCTTGTCTTACTGTATGCGCCTGACGGAGGTCATCTACGGTACATCGAATGCCTCTACCAGATTTCCCCAGGTCTCAAATGTGAAGACACGTGGGGGGCGCCGTCTGCTGATCATGGCACATCTTGTCCAATTGGTGTCTGTCTTAAGGACGAGCTGGTCTCCCTTCCAGACCCTCATCTCTTCGTTCAAACTAGGGCTGCCAGTTCTCCCTAGCTAACTTATCCTAGAGTTTGCCTACATTATCGGTCTATTACTACCTATGTTAAGATCTTAGGTCTACATTATTATTATCTACAGTTGCCTTAGCAAACCTAATGTTAATATACTAACAGTAAAACTACCTACTCCTTCCCTGAAGAGTAAATCTATAAATTAAATAAATGCCTACCAACAATCGCCCCCCCCCGGGGAGAGAAATGTGTTTGTTTGGGAGGGTTTAAGGGCCGCCCAGCTCAGCCGTCCCATTACGGCTATGCTGGGACCCTTTCCTACGTCGTATCTGTCCTGTGGAACTTTAGGGACCAAATAAATTTCCACATCCTCCCGCCGGCGAAGGTAGGCGCTAAGTCTAAATCAAGTCTGCCTCCCACAGGCCCTCCCAGTGGGCCCTAGACTTGAGCGCCATTTGACAGGTCGTCCGGCCGCTCAGCTCGGTCAGCCTCTGGTCTAATTTCTCATGTCTCGGTCCCACCGTGTGGACCTCGAGAGGTAAAAGCCTGTTGATGGGGTCTTATAGTATCGACACCATTCATTCTCACCTTCACCATTCTCAACCGCCCAGCCTTGTCTGGGTGGGTCAACACTACCAGGCCAAGAGGCCAGTATGCCCTGGGTGCCTCGGATTCTACTAGCACCAGGTCCCCTTCACTTAGCATCATCTTATTTGCCTCGGGGTCGGCACCATAGAAATGTTCCCGCAAGGTTGTCAAGTAATCCCTGCGCCACACCTGGTTCTATTTGTCCAGGATGTTCACCAGTCGGTTGTGACTCCTGTGCAGTTCTTCATTGATGGGGGGACCATCTGGCCCATAATAATCCAGCTCCTTGGAAGACTGACTCAAAATTGCAGGGAATGGCTCAATCCTCCTTCCAAACAGCATGTGATTGGGGGTGAGAGCTTCCTGCTCGTCAATCCCATTTTGTACGTAGGTCAGAGGCCTGTTATTGACTCTTGCCTCTATCTCAACTAACACTGTCCTCAGTTCATCAAAGCTCACTCTCCTGCCGTGCAAGACCTTCCGAATGCACCTTTTGACTGTGCCCACCATGCGTTCATAGAATCCCCCTTGCCAAGGCGCCCTGGGAGCTATGAACCTCCACTCGCACTATTCTCTTCAGGTGTTCTCATACTTCTCCGTTGTCCCTAAGATTCCTGAAAACTTTATTGGCCACCCTAAAGCTTGTGCCATTGTCCGAGATAATCAATCACGGGCACGAGAATCTGGCTGTAAACCTCCTGAACAACTTCATGAAAGTCTCTGTTGACATATCTTCTGCTAACTCCAAATGCACAGCTCGAGTAGTGGCACAAGTAAACAGGCAGACATATACTTTCTGAGGGCCCACCCTATGGTCTCCTGGGTTCTTCAATGTGATAGCCCCAGTATAGTCTATTCCCACAGTCTCAAAGGGCCTGTCACTATGTACCCACTCCTGAGGCAGCGGTGGTGGACCTGGGTATGGTAGGGTCCTCCCATCGTACTGCCGGCAGACCGTGCAACTCTTTAGCACCCTTTTGACGGCAGCTCGACCCTTCAGTACCCAGTAATTCTGACGTAGGCAGGTGAGGGTATCTCCAAACCCCCCATGTAAGGTCCTCTGATGGGCATCTTGTATCAATAGCTCTGACGCCCATCCCTTCTTTCCCAGTAGCACGGGATGTTTGGCTCCATAGCTGAGCTCAGAGTTTTGTATTCTTCCCCTGCATCTTATTAGCCCCGCATGATCTAGGAACAATCCCAATGAGTGAACCAATTTACTGTTCCCTGAGTCGTCGTTGGACACGCGTCCTGATGCCATAACCTGCTGCCTGGTCGCAAGTACTTCCAGCACTCCTGGAAACCTCTCCCTTTGGTACTGCCTTATCCAATATTCTCTGGGACCCACGAGAGACAACTGTCGACCTTGGCTTACCTTGTCATGCAGCTTCCTCACAAATCGAAATACCATTTCCGTGACTCCTATAAGTTTCCTCCAAGAGGAGTAGCACCTGGGGTCAAATAATTCAGTGTCGGGTTCCCCAGCAAAGTGTACTATGCTGCTGGTTGTCTCCCCGAATTTCTGCTCCGGCCAGCAATCCCTTGCCGGTAACCAGTCTGGGCCTTTGAACCAAATCTCGCTTTTACTCAGCTTTTTGTGTGTCACCCCTCGGCTTATCAGGTCGGCTGGGTTTTGATCTGTAGGCACATACAGAATTGTTGACGTTGACTGTAGTTCCCGTATCTCCTTTACCCAATTCCTGACATAGGGGAGCTTAGACCTGTCGTTCTGGACCCACTGTAAGGCCACCTCCGAGTCTGTCCATACATAGGTGTGTGTCACCCTCAGATTACTAAACACCTCCTCTATGTACTTATGCAGTCTTGCTCCCAGCAACATCGCCGTGAGCTCTAACTTTGGGATCGAGCAATCTTTCAGGGGTGTTACCCGCGCACGACTGGTGACCAGATTGACTTGGTCCCCGGCCATCAAATACGCTAGTGCCCCATAGGCCCTGGAGGAGGCATCACAGAAGACGTGCAAGTCACAATCCCACCCGGTGCACCCGATGGACCTGGGGAAATGTGAACTCATGCAATTCCGCTAGATCTTTGCTAACCAGATCCCACTCCTGGCAGACTGTTTCTGGCAGTGGGTCGTCCCAACCTAGGTTCAGCTCCCAGGTCTGTTGCACTAGCATCCTCCCTCAAATGGTGATGGGTGTCAACAAACCCAAAGGATCGAAGGCAGTCTGCACTTTGCTCAGCAAAGACCTTCTGGTCAGCTTCCCTTCCCCATCAGGTTTCCTCTTTAGCCTAAGTCTGTCTTCCTTGATTTCCCACTCCAGTCCCAACACCGATGTTACCTCAGGTACTGAGTAGCCAGCATAGTCACGTTCCACCGTGCCCCACAACGTTGGATTGTTTGTCACCCATTCTCTCAATGGCATGTTAGCTGAGAGCATCTCCTGATTAGACTTGGTAAATGTCCATCAACAGCCTTTCATCTGAGGTGGTACCTTGCATGTTGTCTACATAAAATAGGGTCTTCAGTAATTCGTTAAGCGGGCTGTTACAGTTCACAAGGTGGTAGTCTATGGTAGCCTGTAATAAGAATGGTGAACTAGTGGCACCAAACAACACTGCCCTGAATCTGTAGGTATCATACCCTTGCTTGGGCACCTCCCTGTTAGCCAACCACAAGAACCTTGTGTAGTCCCTGTCTTGTGACTGCAACCCAATACGTAGGAAGGCTTTGCTAATGTCTGCCGCATAGGCGTACTGTTCTGTCCTGAATCTCAACAACACATCTGCTAATTTCTGCGTCAGGGAGGGCCCTGTGAGCAATCATTCAACGATGGCTCTCGGGGACTCGCCTGTGAGCTGCAGTTGAAGACTACTCTGATGGGAGTGGTTAGTGACTCCTTGGTGACTGCCATGTGTGGAAGATAATGGGTGTTTTCCCCAGGGCTGGCACTGGGCACTTTCTCAATGAACCCAAGGGCCAGCTGTTCCTTAATAATATCATCATATTTCCCCACCAGACCCTTCTTGGTCAGGCTGTTCACCAATGAATTCAACTGACCCCGTGGCTTCTTGAAATTAGTGGGCAGCGTTGGGTGTCCCGGTTTCCATGGGAGTCGCACCCAGTACTGCCCGTCCCTGAACTGCACATGGTTCGAGTAATCTCGATACGTCTCTTCATGTTCAGGGGGCGGCTGGTCACCTTTAATCCCTACTACATCCAGGTCCCATAGTTTATGGACCGGCTCACTGTCAGATATGCCAACTTGCGTCTCTGACAGACCTTCGTGCACACCAATCCGCATCACCAGTACAGCCTCAGTCACTGTAATACCAGAGCCCTCCTTTCCCGGGGTCGCAGGGAAGTGAGCTGGTACTCTGCCTCCTACGATGTACCCCGATGGAGTCCTGTACAGGCCAACACCCTCCTTGATAACCCTTTTTGTAGACATGAACTCGTCTGTGTAATCCCTTCCTACCAAGATTCCTACATAACTAACGTTGTCTGTAGCAATGTCTGGTTCCGCTAGCTTCACACCCAACTCCCTCAAACGTTTGACTGCTGCAGCCAGTCCCTTGGTGGTAATGATATTGGGCAGCCTCTTCACTATCAAGGCTGAAATTTCCCGTCGATGCCCGGCTAACCTGACCATCACATTGACTACTGGATAAGACCTGCGTGGGACTTCCCCACCAAACCCTTCCACCTTCATGTCAACTTTACCAACTGTCTCCAGCTTCAACCTAGTTGCTAGACTCTCCGCTATGAAGGATCTCTGTGCCCCGCTGTCGAAGAACAAACGGGTTGTTTCAGACTTCTTCCCGTTCGCAACCACTGCCATTATGGTGGGCAAGGCCACCGAACCTTGAAACTGCTCACCAGAACAAATTCTCGGTGCCGTACTCACCACACTCATCACTACTTCAGACTTGTTCTTGCTCTCCGCCCTTTCTCGCGGTTTGCTCTCCTTAACTTGTGATAATCTGGCATCATTAGGACACAGTGCACTGTGGTGCTTACCCTTCCAGCAGCCCCGACACTCCCTGAGTTGGGCGTTACAGTCCCTGGCAAAATGTTCTCCACAACACTTGAAACAAAGTCTCAACTCCCTTAGTCGTTGAACCCTTTGGTTATAGGTGGTGAAGCTTGAACACCCTGAACTAGCATGTTCTTCTTCACAAAACACGCACCATCTCATACTGGCTGCTTGAATGACTTCTCCCTTGGCTCTGGGGGTGGAGGACTTGTCCTGGGCATAATATGAGCCAACCCTAGTAGGAGGTGGTTTAGCTTTATCTCTCGAGTATCTGGAGGGGTTGATCGATTCCACCTTGGTCGGCAATTTCTCCCCCTGACCTATGCTCAGGTGAGACACGAGATCTCCCAAGCCCTCAACGCTCTGTTGTATTGTGAACCGGTTCGTCCGATATTTTAAGTGCAACTCGTGCACTGTAGTGCCAGCCAGTTTCCTCTGAATCACATGACTGATGAACCATTCTGACTTACCCAAATCATGTAAATCTTTAAGACTATTCGTCAAACTCATAACTTCGATTCGGAACTTCTCTAGGCTCTGACGGTCATGGCGACAAGCCTCTAGATCCAACAACCGATAAAGTATAGCTACCTTTATCTCCTCAGTGTTGCCAAGCATGTCCTTTAATTGGTCTTTGGCATGTTGGTAATTGGTGTCGGTGGTTTGGTAATGCCGGACCAAGTCCAAGGCTTTACCCTTGAGCTGTGAACGTAAATATTGTAATTTGACGGCATCTGACAAATCGTCTCTGTCATCTATCTGGGCTTTAAACTGATCCCAGAAAGCAATGTACTCTGTTAAGGTTCCGTCGAACGTTGGTAAATTCAACTGGGGCAATCTGGGCAACACATTAACAGGCGTGCTGTTGTTCGTGTTCCTTGAAACATTCGCTCCCCCTGCTGTACCGGCCTTCAAAGTCTTTATTAACTGCCTGCAGAGTCTCATCTCTGCTTTACACTGCCCTTCGTTCGTCATAGTCCGTCCGTGCTACTTCGACTGTATATTCAGACTCGAATGTAGTATAGGCATGTGAAGGTTTACTCAGCCCTGTAACAACTTCAGACAGTATTACTCAGGCTGGCTCCTCCTCAGGAAAATTAATGAATAGAAAAAGAAATAATTCACAAAGATAAACACTTTATTATTTATTAAATCAAACATAAAGCAATAAAACATGAAAGGTATATCCTATTTGAAAGAAAAATGAAAAATGAAATGAATAAAATAACATTTGAACTCAACGCTAATATCTACAGGGGTGTCTGGTGTTGATGACACTGTTGTTGAAATCGTAGCCGTTGCTGATGATGGGGGGGGGGTCGCAGGTGTTGGTGACCATCCACTGGCTAGTTCTTCACAGTATACCAGTGAGTAGTATCCCGATGACAGGAAAGCAGGTTCTTTACTGCTGCAATGATGTGGGGGTTACTTCCTGCAATTTCATACAGGTGCACAGGTACTTAAATCCAAAATGGGGAAGTCTCTGGACGTTAGTCCTTCTCCTGTTCTTCTCGTTGATTGACAGGTGACCCTCACTGTCATCCAAGCTGAAAAGATAGACAGGTTACCCACTGCTTAAATAATCACTCTCCATGGCAGTGTACAATACTCAAAAGACGTGGTGATTATTACAACAGTCAACCTAGAGCAAGACTGAAAGGACTAAGTTTATTATTGGTCAAAAGTGAAGCTTTTAACCAATAAATCCACTAGAATACAAGGCAGGCATGTACTTACAGTAGTGTTGGGAGCTGTGAGTCGAGTGATTTACTGTTTGACCAGAGCCGCACACGTCACCTTTCGGGGGGGGGGAAGAGGGAGGGGAAGGGATAGCAGGAGCTAGACTGACCCTACCTTAACAAGCAGCCGGCAGTCAAACTATCACTTTCAGGGAGGGGGAAAAAAGGCGGGAAAAACGGGAGCTTGACTTACCCTACCTTAACTAGTAGCCGGAAATGAAACTATCACTTTAGGGGAGGGGGAAAAAAGGCGGGAAAAACGGGAGCTTGACTTGCCCTACCTTAACTAGTAGCCGGCAATGAAACTATTGTTACTATATTTCTACTCCTATCTATTGAACTTTTCCCTCACACTCCCCTATACCAAGACTTATAGTCAAGGAATATAAGAAGAATCGGCGAGGAAAAAGTTCTAACATGTGGAAGTCGTGTAAGGCAACAAATCTTCTACTGACTGTCGTGACTTAACCAGTCAGAGAAATAATTGGATGAACCATTGATATACACAATATGGAACTTAAAAGCCTGGAGTGCCAATGTCCACCTCAAGAGGCGACTGTTGGTTCCCTTAAAAGTTTCTAGGTATATCAAAGGTTTGTGGTCCGTTTCCAAAATGAATTCTTTTCCCAGCAAATAAAATTTAAGTTTGGAGATACCCCACTGTAGTGATACTGGTCCTGTGGGGAGCAGCAGCAGGATAATACTGCACCACCTCTTGGGGCCCTTAACAACAACAGTTTGGTGTGTGTCTGTTGTGATAGAAACACAGGCCTTATCTCTAGGCTTTATTGAACATAGAATCTTCATAGTACTTCTGCAACAACAAAATATAATGACTAGTACATCTAATAATGGCTTCTACAGGGATGGTGATGTCTTGTATATGTCAAGAGAAAAGTTATAACTACAGGCCACATATTTAAACTCACCATGTAATCTGCATCGCTGATAAATGGATAAAGTAGGAGAGAATCACACACCATGTGTTAGTGCCCATGACACACACCAAACTGTTGTTGTTGTTAAGGGCCCCTAGAGGTGGTGCAGTATTATCCTGCTGCTGCTCCCCACAGGACCAGTATCACTACAATCTCCCCCTTCTAAAATATCAGAGACAGTAATCTCCCAAACTGTTAGGTGGGCGACGTACACGTCCCGACCTTCGTAGCCCTTGAGCCTCTTCACCAGGTTCGATATTTTCCAGCGGGGTTTGATTAACTGCTGGAGCAGAATCCTCTATTTCCATAGGGGTAGTCTCAAGGGGCTTTCCAGGAGAAAACGAAGCATCTTTCACATCTATTGGTGTATCTTGAGATTCCACACTAATAGGGATTTCAACTGGGGCTAAATGTCTTGTAGATACTGTAGTCTCTTCACCATTTTGGTAGCGAATGTGGGCGTAATGTGGATTAGCTTGCAGGAGCTCTACCTCTTCCACTAAAGGATCCGTCTTGTTCATCCTACGGTGACTCTTCAGGAGAACGGGTCCAGGATGACATAACCAAGTGGGCACGGAGGCTCCCGTAGAGGAACGACGTGAATAGTTGAGGAGTCTTTCATGAGGGGTTGCATTAGTAGCTGTGCACAGCAGTGATCTAATAGAGTGAAGAGCATCAGGTAGGACAGTTTGCCAGTGTTGAACAGGTAGATTGCGCGACTTTAATGTCATTGTAACTGCCTTCCATATAGTACCATTGAACCGCTCCACTTGACCATTGCCTTGAGGGTTGTAGCTTGTTGTTCTGCTGCAGGCAATACCTTTGCTAGCCAAAAACTCCTGAAGTTCGTTACTCATGAACGAGGATCCCCTGTCTGAATGGATATAAGCTGGCATACCAAAAATAGAGAACAACTGTGAAAGACAACTAATAACAGTTGAAGCAGCCATATTTGCACAGGGGAATACAAAGGGAAACCTTGAATATTCATCTACTATGTTAAGGAAATACCTATTCTGATTTGTGCTTGGTAGAGGTCCTTTGAAATCTATATTCAATCTTTCGAAAGGCTGGGTGGATTTTATGAGATGAGTCTTCTCTGGCTGATGAAAGTTTGGCTTGCACTCTGCACATACTCTGCATGCTCTGATCACTTGTCGCACATCTTCCACTGAGTAGGGCATGTTCTTTGATTTGACAAAATGGTACAGGCGTGTAACTCCTGGGTGACACAAAGCCTTGTGGAGAGCTGAGAGTGATTGCAAATCATGACATGCTGCTCCACAGTGGGACCTAGAGAATGCATCAGGTGAGATGTTCTCTTGACCCGGTCGGTACAGAATATCAAAGTCATAACACGATAGTTCCATCCTCCAGCGTAATATCTTGTCATTCTTTATCCTACTTTTGTGCCTCTTGTCGAACATATACATCACGGACCGTTGGTCAGTCCTTATGGTGAAATGTCTACCAGTTAAATAATGCCTCCAGTGGCGAACTGCTTCTATGATGGCCTGGGCTTCCTTTTCTACAGCAGCATAACATTTCTCTGATCCTTGAAAAGTTCTCGAAAAGAAGGCTACTGGTCGTCCTGCCTGAGATAAGACTGCAGCAATGGCAATGTCAGATGCATCCGTTTCCACTTCGAATGGTAGGGACTCATCAATGGCTTGAACTACTGAGTTTTCAATGTCCTGTTTGAGAGTATGGAAAGCGGCTTCTGCTTCCTTTGTCACAGGAAATGTGGTAGCACTCAATGGGCGGACTTTACTTGAATAGTTGTAGATCCATTGTGAGTAATAAGCAAAGAGACCAAGAGTTCTTCGGAGTGACTTTTTGTCTTCAGGCATTGGAAGTTCCCGTAGAGGTCGTAGTCGTTCAGGGTCTGGGAATATTGAACCTCCTTCCACTACATAACCAAGGATGCTAAGCCTTTTAGTTGAAAAAGTGCACTTTTCCTCATTGTAACTGATATTTTTCTTCTTGGCGGCTTCCAAAAACTTATCAAGGTTTGCATCATGTTCCTCCTGGGTCTTGCCACAAATGGTAACATTATCTAAATACGCGTAGGTTCCCATGAGTTGCTCTTCCTGAATGAGTGAATCCATAATTCGTTGGAAGCAGGCTACCCCATTGGTGACTCCAAAAGGGACTCTGGTAAACTGATACAGGCCATCACTAGCCTGAAACGCTGTGTATGGTTTATCTTCATTCCTTATAGGGACTTGATGATTGGCACTCTGCAGATCAATTGTGCTAAACACGTAGTACTGAGCAATTTTGTTCACTGTATCGTCAATTCGAGGTAGAGGGTACCCATCAAGAAGTGTAAATTTGTTGATTGTCTCAGAGTAATCGATAGCCAGTCTCCGTTTCCTATAACCATCTTTAACAACAACAACCTGTGCACGCCAAGGGGAATCACTCGGTTCTATAATACCCTCCTTCAGCAGCCTCTGAGTTTCTTTCTCAATGAACATCCGATCCTCATAAGAATAGCGGCGTGACTTAGCTGATATAGGATGGCAATCCGCGGTAAGATTTGCAAACAGCTTTGGTGGGTCTACCCTTAAAGTGCTAAGTCCACAGACAACAAGAGGAGGCAATTCACCTCCATATGTTAAGGTGACACTACCATGCAGCTTCTGAAAGTCCTGACCAAGGATAACATCAGAGCACAGTTGTGGCAGAATAGCTAAATGTACATCTTGATAATCCTTTCCATTAACTCTGAGATTTACCTTACAAAACCCTAAGGTCTGAATAGAGAGAGATGTTGATGCCATGGAAACGGTACCTGATGAGTGATGTAGAGTCAAGGAGAGCCGTTTAACTAAGTCAAGGTTGATGAAACTCTCTGAGCTGCCACTATCAATAAGACCATCTACTTCTGTTCCTTTGATGAATACTTTCACAACTGCCTTTGACAGTGAATTTGGAGTAGCCGCAGAAGTCACTGTTGCTAGAGTCGCATGATCACTGGAATGTGTGGAGGCACTAGCTCTTGTTGATGCATTAGCACGACATACTTTAGCAAAGTGACCTTTCTTGTGGCATTTATGGCACATTGCTTCACGAGCAGGACACTTTGGACGTGGATGTCTTGAAAAACCACAAAAGAAACACACCGTACCTGCTGCTGCTGTCACTGAGGCAGGTTCCCCAGTAACTTCATTGCAAGAGTCTTGGTCAGGAATTGCAGCACTTACCACTCGAGAAGGTTGAGTGGTACTGTATACTTCAGAATTTTTCTGGGCTGAATCTAGAGCTCTTGCCTGGTCAAAGGCAGCGGCTAAGTCGAGAGTTTTATTCTCCAATAAACGCTGCCTTATTATTGGTGATTGCAGGCCACTGATAAAAGCATCCCTGATGGACTCTTCACAATACTGAGCAGCTGTCACTGCTTGGAAGTGACAGTCCTTACCTAAAATTTTCAGTGCTTGAAAGTATTCCTCTAAGGACTCATCAATCTGCTGGCGGCGAGTTGCAAGGCGATAGCGTGCAAAGATTTCATTTGTAGGTTTAATATACTGAGACTTGAGGGTTTTGATAGCATCTTCGTAGGTATTACACTCAGAAATAGCCTCATATATCTTAGGTGACACAAAATTGATGAGCAGACTTAGTTTATCTAGATCTTCTTTAGGAAGGGCTCCCAAGAAGTTTTCGAAAGTCTTAAACCAGTGCTTCCATTCCTGAGCAGCCGTTGATAAGCTGGGGTCACAGTCTAGCCTCTCAGGTTTCAGTAAACGCTCCATGTTGTGATGTAGTCTAGCGCAGGATCACCACCAGGTAGCCCAGGATTCTATGTTCAATAAATTGTTGTGATAGAAACACAGGCCTTATCTCTAGGCTTTATTGAACATAGAATCTTCATAGTACTTCTGCAACAACAAAATATAATGACTAGTACATCTAATAATGGCTTCTACAGGGATGGTGATGTCTTGCATATGTCAAGAGAAAAGTTATAACTACAGGCCACATATTTAAACTCACCATGTAATCTGCATCGCTGATAAATGGATAAAGTAGGAGAGAATCACACACCATGTGTTAGTGCCCATGACACACACCAAACTGTTGTTGTTGTTAAGGGCCCCTAGAGGTGGTGCAGTATTATCCTGCTGCTGCTCCCCACAGGACCAGTATCACTACAGTGTCATGGGCGCCAACACATGGTGTGTGATTCTCTCCTACTATATCCATTTATCAGTGATGCAGATTACATGGTGAGTTTAAATATGTGGCCTGTAGTTATAACTTTTCTCTTGCCATATGCAAGACATCACCATCCCTGTAGAACCCATTATTAGATGTACTAGTCATTATATTTTGTTGTTGCAGAAGTACTATGAAGATTCTATGTTCAATAAAGCCTAGAGATAAGGCCTGTGTTTCTATCACAACAATTTATTGAACATAGAATCCTGGGCTACCTGGTGGTGATCCTGCGCTAGACTACATCACAACATGGAGCGTTTACTGAAACCTGAGAGGCTAGACTGTGACCCCAGCTTATCAACGGCTGCTCAGGAATGGAAGCACTGGTTTAAGACTTTCGAAAACTTCTTGAGAGCCCTTCCTAAAGAAGATCTAGATAAACTAAGTCTGCTCATCAACTTTGTGTCAAATTTTTGTGTCAAATTTGATTAACACAAGCCTATCCGATGTTATCCTGACGCCAAATGACTTCGAACAGGCGATAAATGACATGCCCATGCACTCTGCCCCAGGGCCAGACTCATGGAACTCTGTGTTCATCAAGAACTGCAAGAAGCCCCTATCACGAGCCTTTTCCATCCTATGGAGAGGGAGCATGGACACGGGGGTCGTCCCTCAGTTACTAAAAACAACAGACATAGCCCCACTCCACAAAGGGGGCAGTAAAGCAACAGCAAAGAACTACAGACCAATAGCACTAACATCCCATATCATAAAAATCTTTGAAAGGGTCCTAAGAAGCAAGATCACCACCCATCTAGAAACCCATCAGTTACACAACCCAGGGCAACATGGGTTTAGAACAGGTCGCTCCTGTCTGTCTCAACTACTGGATCACTACGACAAGGTCCTAAATGCACTAGAAGACAAAAAGAATGCAGATGTAATATATACAGACTTTGCAAAAGCCTTCGACAAGTGTGACCACGGCGTAATAGCGCACAAAATGCGCGCTAAAGGAATAACATGAAAAGTCGGTCGATGGATCTATAATTTCCTCACTAACAGAACACAGAGAGTAGTCGTCAACAGAGTAAAGTCCGAGGCAGCTACGGTGAAAAGCTCTGTTCCACAAGGCACAGTACTAGCTCCTATCTTGTTCCTCATCCTCATATCCGACATAGACAAGGATGTCAGCCACAGCACCGTGTCTTCCTTTGCAGATGACACCCGAATCTGCATGACAGTGTCTTCCATTGCAGACACTGCAAGGCTCCAGGCGGACATCAACCAAATCTTTCAGTGGGCTGCAGAAAACAATATGAAGTTCAACGATGAGAAATTTCAATTACTCAGATATGGTAAACACGAGGAAATTAAATCTTCATCAGAGTACAAAACAAATTCTGGCCACAAAATAGAGCGAAACACCAACGTCAAAGACCTGGGAGTGATTATGTCGGAGGATCTCACCTTCAAGGACCATAACATTGTATCAATCGCATCTGCTAGAAAAATGACAGGATGGATAATGAGAACCTTCAAAACTAGGGAGGCCAAGCCCATGACACTCTTCAGGTCACTTGTTCTATCTAGGCTGGAATATTGCTGCACTCTAACAGCACCTTTCAAGGCAGGTGAAATTGCCGACCTAGAAAATGTACAGAGAACTTTCACGGCGCGCATAACGGAGATAAAACACCTCAATTACTGGGAGCGCTTGAGGTTTCTAAACCTGTATTCCCTGGAACGCAGGAGGGAGAGATACATGATTATATACACCTGGAAAATCCTAGAGGGACTAGTACCGAACTTGCACACGAAAATCACTCACTACGAAAGCAAAAGACTTGGCAGACGATGCACCATCCCCCCAATGAAAAGCAGGGGTGTCACTAGCACGTTAAGAGACCATACAATAAGTGTCAGGGGCCCGAGACTGTTCAACTGCCTCCCAGCACACATAAGGGGGATTACCAACAGACCCCTGGCAGTCTTCAAGCTGGCACTGGACAAGCATCTAAAGTCAGTTCCTGATCAGCCGGGCTGTGGCTCGTACGTTGGTTTGCGTGCAGCCAGCAGCAACAGCCTGGTTGATCAGGCGCTGATCCACCAGGAGGCCTGGTCACAGACCGGGCCGCGGGGGCGTTGACCCCCGAAACTCTCTCCAGGTAAACTCCAGGTAAGATATATGAGGCTATTTCTGAGTGTAATACCTACGAAGATGCTATCAAAACCCTCAAGTCTCAGTATATTAAACCTACAAATGAAATCTTTGCACGCTATCGCCTTGCAACTCGCCGCCAGCAGATTGATGAATCCTTAGAGGAATACTTTCAAGCACTGAAAATTTTAGGTAAGGACTGTCACTTCCAAGCAGTGACAGCTGCTCAGTATTGTGAAGAGTCCATCAGGGATGCTTTTATCAGTGGCCTGCAATCACCAATAATAAGGCAGCGTTTATTGGAGAATAAAACTCTCGACTTAGCCGCTGCCTTTGACCAGGCAAGAGCTCTAGATTCAGCCCAGAAGAATTCTGAAGTATACAGTACCACTCAGCCTTCTCGAGTGGTAAGTGCTGCAATTCCTGACCAAGACTCTTGCAATGAAGTTACTGTGGAACCTGCCTCAGTGACAGCAGCAGCAGGTACGGTGTGTTTCTTTTGTGGTTTTTCAAGACATCCACGTCCAAAGTGTCCTGCTCGTGAAGCAATGTGCCATAAATGCCACAAGAAAGGTCACTTTGCTAAAGTATGTCGTGCTAATGCATCAACAAGAGCTAGTGCCTCCACACATTCCAGTGATCATGCGACTCTAGCAACAGTGACTTCTGCGGCTACTCCAAATTCACTGTCAAAGGCAGTTGTGAAAGTATTCATCAAAGGAACAGAAGTAGATGGTCTTATTGATAGTGGCAGCTCAGAGAGTTTCATCAACCTTGACTTAGTTAAACGGCTCTCCTTGACTCTACATCACTCATCAGGTACCGTTTCCATGGCATCAACATCTCTCTCTATTCAGACCTTAGGGTTTTGTAAGGTAAATCTCAGAGTTAATGGAAAGGATTATCAAGATGTATATTTAGCTATTCTGCCACAACTGTGCTCTGATGTTATCCTTGGTCAGGACTTTCAGAAGCTGCATGGTAGTGTCACCTTAACATATGGAGGTGAACTGCCTCCTCTTGTTGTCTGTGGACTTAGCACTTTAAGGGTAGACCCACCAAAGCTGTTTGCAAATCTTACCGCGGATTGCCATCCTATATCAGCTAAGTCACGCCGCTATTCTTATGAGGATCGGATGTTCATTGAGAAAGAAACTCAGAGGCTGCTGAAGGAGGGTATTATAGAACCGAGTGATTCCCCTTGGCGTGCACAGGTTGTTGTTGTTAAAGATGGTTATAGGAAACGGAGACTGGCTATCGATTACTCTGAGACAATCAACAAATTTACACTTCTTGATGGGTACCCTCTACCTCGAATTGACGATACAGTGAACAAAATTGCTCAGTACTATGTGTTTAGCACAATTGATCTACAGAGTGCCTATCATCAAGTCCCTATAAGGAATGAAGATAAACCATACACAGTGTTTCAGGCTAGTGATGGCCTGTATCAGTTTACCAGAGTCCCTTTTGGAGTCACCAATGGGGTAGCCTGCTTCCAACGAATTATGGATTCACTCATTCAGGAAGAGCAACTCATGGGAACTTACGCGTATTTAGATAATGTTACCATTTGTGGCAAGACCCAGGAGGAACATGATGCAAACCTTGATAAGTTTTTGGAAGCCGCCAAGAAGAAAAATATCAGTTACAATGAGGAAAAGTGCACTTTTTCAACTAAAAGGCTTAGCATCCTTGGTTATGTAGTGGAAGGAGGTTCAATATTCCCAGACCCTGAACGACTACGACCTCTACAGGAACTTCCAATGCCTCAAGACAAAAAGTCACTCCGAAGAACTCTTGGTCTCTTTGCTTATTACTCACAATGGATCTACAACTATTCAAGTAAAGTCCGCCCATTGAGTGCTACCACATTTCCTGTGACAAAGGAAGCAGAAGCCGCTTTCCATACTCTCAAACAGGACATTGAAAACTCGGTAGTTCAAGCCATTGATGAGTCCCTACCATTCGAAGTGGAAACGGATGCATCTGACATTGCCATTGCTGCAGTCTTATCTCAGGCAGGACGACCAGTAGCCTTCTTTTCGAGAACTTTTCAAGGATCAGAGAAATGTTATGCTGCTGTAGAAAAGGAAGCCCAGGCCATCATAGAAGCAGTTCGCCACTGGAGGCATTATTTAACTGGTAGACATTTCACCATAAGGACTGACCAACGGTCCGTGATGTATATGTTCGACAAGAGGCACAAAAGTAGGATAAAGAATGACAAGATATTACGCTGGAGGATGGAACTATCGTGTTATGACTTTGATATTCTGTACCGACCGGGTAAAGAGAACATCTCACCTGATGCATTCTCTAGGTCCCACTGTGGAGCAGCATGTCATGATTTGCAATCACTCTCAGCTCTCCACAAGGCTTTGTGTCACCCAGGAGTTACACGCCTGTACCATTTTGTCAAATCAAAGAACATGCCCTACTCAGTGGAAGATGTGCGACAAGTGATCAGAGCATGCAGAGTATGTGCAGAGTGCAAGCCAAACTTTCATCAGCCAGAGAAGACTCATCTCATAAAATCCACCCAGCCTTTCGAAAGATTGAATATAGATTTCAAAGGACCTCTACCAAGCACAAATCAGAATAGGTATTTCCTTAACATAGTAGATGAATAGTCAAGGTTTCCCTTTGTATTCCCCTGTGCAAATATGGCTGCTTCAACTGTTATTAGTTGTCTTTCACAGTTGTTCTCTATTTGTGGTATGCCAGCTTATATCCATTCAGACAGGGGATCCTCGTTCATGAGTAACGAACTTCAGGAGTTTTTGGCTAGCAAAGGTATTGCCTGCAGCAGAACAACAAGCTACAACCCTCAAGGCAATGGTCAAGTGGAGCGGTTCAATGGTACTATATGGAAGGCAGTTACAATGACATTGAAGTCGCGCAATCTACCTGTTCAACACTGGCAAACTGTCCTACCTGATGCTCTTCACTCTATTAGATCACTGCTGTGCACAGCTACTAATGCAACCCCTCATGAAAGACTCCTCAACTATTCACGTCGTTCCTCTACGGGAGCCTCCGTGCCCACTTGGTTATGTCATCCTGGACCCGTTCTCCTGAAGAGTCACCGTAGGATGAACAAGACGGATCCTTTAGTGGAAGAGGTAGAGCTCCTGCAAGCTAATCCACATTACGCCCACATTCGCTACCAAAATGGTGAAGAGACTACAGTATCTACAAGACATTTAGCCCCAGTTGAAATCCCTATTAGTGTGGAATCTCAAGATACACCAATAGATGTGAAAGATGCTTCGTTTTCTCCTGGAAAGCCCCTTGAGACTACCCCTATGGAAATAAAGGATTCTGCTCCAGCAGTTAATCAAACCCCGCTGGAAAATATCGAACCTAGTGAAGAGGCTCAAGGGCTACGAAGGTCGGGATGTGTACGTCGCCCACCTAACAGTTTGGGAGATTACTGTCTCTGATATTTTAGAATGGGGAGATTGTAGTGATACTGGTCCTGTGGGGAGCAGCAGCAGGATAATACTGCACCACCTCTTGGGGCCCTTAACAACAACAACAGTTTGGTGTGTGTCATGGGCGCCAACACATGGTGTGTGATTCTCTCCTACTATATCCATTTATCAGTGATGCAGATTACATGGTGAGTTTAAATATGTGGCCTGTAGTTATAACTTTTCTCTTGCCATATGCAAGACATCACCATCCCTGTAGAACCCATTATTAGATGTACTAGTCATTATATTTTGTTGTTGCAGAAGTACTATGAAGATTCTATGTTCAATAAAGCCTAGAGATAAGGCCTGTGTTTCTATCACAACACCCACACAAGGGCTAAACATTCCTTTTCTATTGTGGAGTATCTTGTTTCTGCGGGAAGGAGTTTCCAGCTTAGGAAGCATACAGGGAAGGGAGTACCATCATGGTATTGTAGTAACACCGCACCTAAGCCAGTATTGGAGGCATCAGTTCTCAAACAAAATGTTTTATTAACATCTGGAATCTTAAGTATAGGGTCTTTCGAAAAGATACTTTTAATCTCATTAAACTTTTCCCGAGCTACGTCGGAAAGTTCAAGAGGTTCCTTCACAGACTTTTTAAGGAAGTCAGATAAGATGCCTGTAAGATCAGTATGGTTCGGGATAAACCGTGCATAAAAATTTACAGAACCAAGCTTCGCATGAGCTTCTTGGTTTTGGGGAATTTAAATTCTAATAAAGCTTTGATCTTACTGGGAAGAGGCTGCAGAGAGTTATTAGAAAGTATCAGTCCAAGATATCTAATCTTGTTATACCCAAGGAAGCATTTCTTCAGCTTTGCAGTGAGGCCATATGAGCGTAACCTATGCAAAACTGATGTTAATGTTTGGATATGTTCGCCCCACATAGATGTCATTACGTAAATGTTATCAAAATAAACTGAAACATTTGGCATATTACCAAAGACCTTTCTCATCAGTCTCACGTAGGTAGAACAGGCAGTTACCAAACCGAAGGGCATAGTTCTATACTGCATCAGTCCTTGGCGTGTAGGAAAAGCGGTGTACTGCTAAGAAGAAGGATCTAACATTACTTGATAATATGCCTGCGCAATATCAATCTCTGAAAAGAAGGAAGCGTCATAAAATTTGTGTAGATCACTATCTATTAAGGGCATAGGCTCAGCATCCCACCGAGTTATAGCATTAAGGCCTCTGAAGTCAATAGCAAGTCTATATGAATTATCCTCCTTCTTAACCATTGTTATGCAGGGTTCTGCATGACATCGTAATGTACATATATAGTGGAGAAGTGTGCCATAATAGTATGAATATTATAGTTGTAAAGAATATTTTTATAATTGATAATGTACATTTGGGGGTACTGTAAAGTACTCTAACTGTAATTATAAAGAAATTCTGTTAATGATTTATTTTCCAAGGATGTTTGGGTATGTGGAGTAAGCGTGGTTTGGGGGAGTCACGTGACGTTAGATGGTGTGTAGAGGCTGGCGTCGGAGATGCTGTGTATTTAAGATAAGTTTGTAGTTGTGCACTCATTTTGTTTATCCAACTCAAGCCATAGGATCTCATATGGCTTACCTGTATGTTCACCCAGGCTCTGACATGGTCAGGGTGCTGTGGGAGGAGTGAGGAAATAAGAAATGAGGTTTTGTAGTGTAATGACGGCCTGACGCTGACGAAGCCTAGTGGTTATGGTGGCTGGACCTCCAGCCAGCTGTTGTGTGTACCCTCATGTGGGCGTTTAGGATTAAGGTTTTTCTGTTATGTTATGTTATGGTGACTAAATAGATATATTTTCCTAATTGGGATTTTTGAATAACCCTCTGCTACCCAACCCCTTTAAGTACACATACCAGTTTAGCGCTTTCTGTTTTGTCTGGGATAGCCCTGGGTGGCCGGTTTGGGCTTGAGATGTGAGTAACTTTTACCTTTGCCCTTAGACCAGGCTCAAGCCCCCAGCTATCCCACATTTCTGCATAACATGGGGGCCTGTATATGGGAGAATTATCAAATTTTATGTGGTAATTCAAGTTTGCAACCTGGAAAGTCAATAATCATTCTTTACTGGGTTGGTCAGAGGAAGCATTCACTATAACACTCACACTAAAATAATAATTTACCTTTGTTTGCAACATTGCTGGTTTTTAGGGTGTTATCATTAACTAATACCCTGTGAATAATTTACCTTTGTTTGCAATATTGCTGGTTTTTAGGGTGTTATTATTAATTAATACCCTGTGAATAATTTACTTTTGTGTGCAATATTGCTAGTTTTTAGGGTGTTATTATTAATTAATACCCTGTGAATAATTTACCTTTCTGTATAATATTGCTGGTTTTAGAGTGTTATTATTAATTAATACTCTATAAATCATTTACCTTTCTGTGCCATATTGTTGATTTTTAGGGTGTTATTAATACTTGATATTTTGTGCATAATTTACCCTTGCAGGTACAATCTTGCTGATTTTTAGGGGGTTATGCTCACCTAAATTTCTGGAAATAATTTACCTTTGCAGGTGCAGTAGCTCTTATTTTTTTTTCTGCCAGGGTTTTCTTTTGGTGTGCAATCCTGTTTAATTTGAGGAAGTCACATGACAACTCCTTATGAATATACTACTTCAGTATATGTACCTTGCTGTGTGCTTTATTATTTTATATCAGTAAGTTCTGTGGCTGGTAGTAAGATTTGGTGCTATTATTTCTCAAAATGGCTGACACTGGTGAAAATTCTGACGATGACATGCATTTGGAAGGTGACATTGAATCAAATCCCCATGATAGGGACCTGGATAAGGAAGTAGTAATTTTACAAATGAAATTAACCCTAGTTGCAGAAGAAAAGGAACGGTTAAGGATTGAGCGTACAAAGATCCAGGAACAGAGAGCCTTAGAGGAGCTTAGGGCTCAAGAAAGAGCTAAAGAGAGGCAGCTTGCTTCTCACCCAGACACAGACACAAGGGTAGATGTTTTTCATTTGGATAAAGCCATAAAATTTGTGCCCAAATTCCTAGAGAAAGACCCAGACCAGTTTTTTCTGTTATTTGAAAGTACGGCCAAATCCCAAGTTTGGGCGGAAAAGGAATGGGCGACATTAGCAAGAACCCAATTAGTTGGTAAAGGGTTACAGGCTATTAGTTCTTTAGAAGGATCTGCCTTTTCTGATTATCATAAGCTAAAAGAGGTAGTTTTACTGACTTACCAAATGTTGCCGGAAAGGTACAGGCAGAAATTCAGAGGACTAAAGTTTCAGTAAGGGCAGTCTTTGGTGGAATATGGTAAGGAGAAGATGTCACTTCTAAATAGGTGGTGTCGCTCAAAGGGGGTGGTAGGCAATTATGAAGGTGTAATTACTTTAATTTTGTTAGAGGATCTTTTGGGAAATGTTCCTTCTGACCTTAAGGCATATCTTGAGGAGAAGGATCTTGATGATTTTAATAATGCTTTAGAGCTGGGTGACAGATTTTTAGTTAACCAAAAATTTGGTAGTAGTTACCACACCCCACATACTAATAATGGTAAGTTTTCTCCACCCACCAATAGGAATAAGAAATTTCAGAAGTTTAAGCCACCCATTTATCAGCCTAATAACCAAAAGAGTTTTAATAACCCTAATTTTCCAGTACCCACTCGAGGAGGTTTTAAGTCAGCTGTCACAGGTCCAGGACTACAAGGAACAGGTGGGACGAGCCCAGTTCCCCAGAACCAAGGGATCCAACCTAGGTCAAATGGGCAGGGGGCCTTTAAACCTTATCACTATACATATTGCAATAAACAGGGCCAACTGCAGCCATATTGTCGAAAGATGCTTAGGGACCAGGCTGCGGCAGATGCTTCTCCAGTAAATACACCGATTACACATGATGTGGCTTGCATTGCAGTCTTGCCCCAAGGTATCCAAAGACGACCAGTTGTCTTTGACCCTCGGATGAAGGTCTATTCAAGTAAGTCTACTGTAGCCTTACACCAAAATGAAGGTAGGGTCACGGGTGTTATGTCTTTGAGGGACACTTGTAGCACATACACCTTGCTTCGCAGGGGTGTATTGCCAGTGTCGGATGATACCTACACCGGACTGGACATTTTTCTTAAAGGGATAACTGGAGTCCCTGTCAGGACTCCAGTGCACAGGTTATGGATAGAGTCTGAGTACCAGTCTGGGTACCTACCTGTAGGTATTGCAGAAGATGTACCTTTTGCAGGAGTTGACCTTCTACTAGGCAACAACGTTGTGGGACTCCTCAAAAGTGAGGAATGTTTGGTTTTGCAGGACCCTGCTTTACAAGGTGGTAATGACCCAATTGGAGCAACGGTACCTGAAAATTTTTCAACGTGCTTTCGGACTAAACAGGGGAACAAGGCAGGAGCTGTGCCTCCCTGTGACCCTTCTGCACACTGTTTATCTGGAGTTTATCTGGAGAGAGTTCCGGGGGTCAACGCCCCCGCGGCCCGGTCTGTGACCAGGCCTCCTTAGGTCAGTGTCCCAGGATGCGACCCACACCAGTCGACTAACACCCAGGTACCCATTTTACTGATGGGGAACATAGACAACAGGTGGAAAGAAACACGTCCAATGTTTCTACTCTGGCTGGGAATCGAACCCAGGCCCTCGCCGTGTGAAGCGAGAGCGTTAACCACCAGGCCACCAGAGCCCCTGTGGTGATGGTTTGGGCATGGGGAGCCTGTTCATTGAGTCTGACCTGCAGGAGACTCTGAGCAGTGATGAACCGGCTCAACCGCAACTCGGTTGGAGAAGTGGTCTTGGTGCTGATGTGGGAAAAAATTCCCTGACTCTGCAGCAGCTGAGTGAGGCCCGGGAAGGTTATGACCTCCAGAACGCTATTCATTTATCAGTTGTCGCAGAGGATGTGGTTCCCAAATTTACTAAGTGTTTATTTTGCAGAGTTGATCAAATGAGCAAGACTCTTTTTAAGAGGACCTGTGCTTACGTGGACGCGGCAGAACTATTAAAGTGTCTTTGTCAGTATTTTTTACAGATTCTGAAGGAACGTCATTTCATTGTTAAGACGGGAGAGCTAAATAATCAGTGTTTATTAATAAATTCCTTTTCTAACAGGTTACCAGAGTCTATACCCTTTCTGATTAATTTTGTGTGTGGTTTTGAGATTTCTGGTGAAACATTTTTGCACAAATCACCCAGAAGTCATATTTTATGAAATGTCTTGTAGTTTTTAGAGGTCTACTTGAGGTTAAATTTACCAATGTATATCATCCTAGGAGTCAAAGAAAAGCTCCATGGTTTTCCCAGTCTCTCAGGGCAATGCATGTTTGTTTTCCCCAGTACCAGAAGGACTGGGAGGAGGGAATTCCCCTCCCTTTCATTACCGTGTGGGGAAGCACTCTGGAATCATTAAGTCATGTGCTACGTGAGGATGGTGATGTTTCCCCAGCGGTGTTTTTTCTCGGTTTCAGAAAATTCTTGGCTACGATGAGGTCGATGGCACTAGTGCACCAGTCTGCCAGTCCGCCCAGGATGACGTGGGACTATGAGGTGGTGCTACACATTCTGGAAGCTGGAGAGATGGGATTGGCATTGGAGCCGGGTCCTGGGAAGGCTATGATGGAACTGTGTGGTGACCTCAAAATGATGATGGATAAAGTCCCTGAGAAAGATAATGTAAGCAGGAAAATTGTAAGAGATTGTGGAAGATTTGGATCTTCTGAAAGACTGGTTGAAGTGTTGGCTCAGACATGGTGCACCTTAGTGAAAGAGTTTTGGGATGCTGAAAAATGGGGCCATGTTAAACCCCATGAGGTAGAGGTTTCCGAATTTGTGAAATGTCAGCAGGCCTGGCATGATGTAAGCTGGGGTGAAATAGGTTCCTTGAAGGAAGTGAAGTGTTTATTTCTAGAGACTGTGTTTGTATCCAGCGAGAGTCGGTGGACGTTGTCTTTTACTAGTCTCACACTAGGTGATACCTTGAAAACGTGCACTGACTGCCGCCAGGTACAGTTAAAAAATAAGGTTTTGTCTCCTCTTTATGAACTACATGCAAATTGTGTGAATGAACAGTGGGTGGGTCATCTGTTTCCCATGACCACGTGTGCCAAGGACACACCTGTATTTGTAACTTTAATATCTCTGTGCATGTACCTTTTGTATGCCATTAACCCTCAAGATCTTTTATATGTAATCCTGAGTTACCCACCCCGGGTTTTGCAAAATGATACAGAGGTTGGGTCAGTCTTGTTGCAAGGTAGAGCAGGATAAGTAATGCCACTCGGCTGCTTCTCAGCAAAAAGTAGCAGGCACCAAAGAAGTTATACCTCCATAGAAAAGGAGGCTCTTGCTTTAGTGTTGGCAGTGCAACATTTTGAGGTGCATATATCTTCATCAGGTCACCTTATAACTGTGTATAGTGACCATATTCCTTTACGTTTCCTTCACTTAATGAGGCACCACAATCAGAGACTTACAAGGTGGGCCTTGTTTCTCCAACTTCTTAATCTTGTGATTCATTATGTGAAGCGAGCGGAGAATGTGGTTGCTAATACCTTGTCTTGTGTTTAAAGTGCACGATGTAGTGTATAGATCACTTATCTATTCTTATTTTGCACTGATTTGCGGTAGACGAGTAGATGGAACCCTGGACCACCCAAAGGAGAAGGGCAGGTTGAGCTGGAGCTGGAGGTATCAGGATTCCCTAGTGTGTGTGTATTTAGGGGGGTAGTCACATCAAAGGCCATGCCTAGGTAAGGTATGCTACGTTTTTTAGGTGTTGGCTAGAATGCCTCGCCTCTGTTTTATGTTGGTATAGGGACTGTTGGACCTAACGTTTTAGTGAATTGTGGGGCTGGCAGTGATGCCCTCCACTGTTTGGGTCATGTCTTTTGATCCGAGGTGTTTTGGTTCTCCAGGACTCTTTTTCAATTTTTCCTTTTTGGATCATCGCTGGGGTGACTCCAGGGTCCTTGGAATGACATGTAGGTGGCGGCCTGGGAGGTCCACCTTTTGGGGGTCTTCAGTGATGACACCAGGGTTTTACGGCCGCAGTCCCACCAACAAGATTTATGTGCCTATCCACCCGTTGTTTTTGAGGGCCTGATATTTTCCCCTCTCCTGTGCTCTCCTGATTCTCACAGAGGTGTGTCATGGGGAACCAGTTTTGTTTACTAAAGATTGCTGTGAGATGGAAGTGATAATGTGATGTTGTTTTCTCAGTAGAATTTAACATGTAACATCTGTTTTTCTTTTCTTTGAACTCCTGGAAAATGTACTTACTGTTTAAAAGTTTTTTTTTGGTGGCACCTACAGTTTGGTCTGCCTTGCAACATACTGAACTTTGGTGTTACTTCATAAAATGGCATTCCTCAGGGGCACTTTTGTACAAAGTTAACATGATTGTTTATAAGTTTGCTTGATGTAATTTAGGTAAAATACATCAACACCAGCGCCTGGCCAGCGCTGTGTTGTAATGGTGCCTTTTCCTAAAGCAGCTGTCTAAGAGTGTGACTGTGAGCTCGTTGGGCATAGAACTTGATCACTTTTATGTTCGGCGAGTTTCATATGTCTGCAATCTAGTACCTCAGTTTGTAAATATTGCATATTTGTAGTACCAAAAGACCGTGATTGTATGGTGGTCATTCCCCAGTTATCATTTTGCCCATTGCCTCAGACCTTAATGTGGGGTTTATTTTCTTTTTTTTTTCTTTTTGCCTAGCAGTGTCCATAGGGACCCCGCTAGCAGAGTGAGACCTATGGTCTGGGGGTGGGGGTGTTATGCAGGGTTCTGCATGACATCGTAATGTACATATAGTGGAGAAGTGTGCCATAATAGTATGTATATTATAGTTGTAAAGAATAATTTTATAATTGATAATGTACATTTGGGGGCACTGTAAAGTACTCTAACTGTAATTATAAAGAAATTCTGTTAATGATTTATTTTCCAAGGATGTTTGGGTATGCGGAGTAAGCGTGGTTTGGGGGAGTCACGTGACGTTAGATGGTGTGTAGAGGCTGGCGTTGGAGATGCTGTGTATTTAAGATAAGTTTGTAGTTGTGCACTCATTTTGTTTATCCAACTCAAGCCATAGGATCTCATATGGCTTGCCTGTATGTTCACCCAGGCTCTGACATGGTCAGGGTGCTGTGGGATGAGTGAGGAAATAAGAAATGAGGTTTGTAGTGTAATGACCGCCTGACGCTGACAAAGCCTAGTGGTTATGGTGGCTGGACCTCCAGCCAGCTGTTGTGTGTACCCTCATGTGGGCGTTTAGGATTAAGGTTTTTCTGTTATGTTAAGTTATGATGACTAAATAGATATATTTTCCTAATTGGGATTTTTGAATAACCCTCTGCTACCCAACCCCTTTAAGTACACATACCAGTTTAGCACTTTCTGTTTTGTCTGGAATAGCTCTGGGTGGCCGGTTTGGGCTTGAGATGTGAGTAACTTTTACCTTTGCCCTTAGACCAGGCTCAAGCCCCCAGCTATCCCACATTTCTGCATAACAACCATGACTACTGGTGAACAATATGACCAATTTGACCTCTCGGTCAAATGCATCCCTAAGGGGAACTTGAACTGGGTATAATTTTCGTTTGATTGGATTGTCCGTCATTAAGTCAATCTTATGGACTACCATGGAGGTAACACCTGGAATATCAGTAAAGATGTCTGAAAAGTTACTCACACATTGAAGTAGTTCATGTCTCTTATGGTCATCCAAAGATTCATTAATATTAATGGTGGTTGCGTCCGAGTGGTCAAGAGTCACCAAGTCATGTAGTTCTTCATCATAGTCTAAGTTAGAGGTGTCAATTACGCACACCTTACATTCTTCAGTTGTCGTATCAAGTTCGTGAGGAAAAACTAAGTCAAAGTTATTAAGGCAGTTAACCGAATTTCTTCGGTAATATTTCTTAAGGATGTTGATATGATAAAGCTTAGGTTTCCCCTTGACTTCTGTGAGGTAGTCAACTTTCCCACAAATTTTTAATACTTTATATGGACCTTTCCATGCTACTAATAATTTATTTGACTTGATAGGCAAAAGTACCAGAACTTCATCTCCTACTTTAAAACTTCTCCTCTGACTTTTGGAGTCAAAATAGGTTTTGTACTGGTCCATTGACAAGCTTAGGTTTTTCGAAACTATGTCAGAGGTCTCCTCAAGTTTGGATCTAAGGTCAAGGAGAAACTGGTAAGAAGACTGAACCTCAGCATTTACCTCCTCATTAGTCCATAAGTCATGAAGGATGGACAATGGGCCTCTGACCTGTCTACCATAGAGAAGTTCAAAAGGTGAAAACCCCAAAGAGTCACTGGGAACTTCCCTCATGGCAAACAAAGCACAGGGTAGGTAACGATGCCACTCCTTAGGTTTAAGGGAGCAAAGTTTCCTTAAAATGGACTTGAGAATCGAATGCTGGCTCTCAATCCTCCCATTACAGCTGGGATGATAAGGTGTGGTGGAGAGAGGCTTCACTCCTAGAAGTTGGTAGAGATGATGCATTAAGTCAGATGTGAATTGTGTCCCATGGTCAGACAAAATTTCTCTAGGGATGCCCACTCTGGAGAAGATGGACAAGAGGGCTTCAGCCACCTCTGTAGTAGCTATGGTCTTTAAGGGAACGGCTTCAGGGAAACTCGAAGCATAATCAACTAATGTTAATATATATCTATGTCCCCCAGATGAAAGTGGAGATAAAGGACCAACGATGTCAATAGTTACTCTTTCAAACGGTACCGTAAAGATAGGCATTTTGACCATAGGTACTCGCCTGGTACCTCGGGAGGATGACACTTGGCAAACTTTACACGATCTACAATAAGTAGTGACATCTGAGGAGATTTTAGGCCAAAAATAGGTTTCCCTAATTTTATTTAAAGTTTTATGATGCGAGAAATGTCCGGCCACTGGCAGATCATGAGCCATTTTAAGAACAGTCTCTCTGCATTGACTTGGAACAACTAAGATGGAATAGTCTATCTCATCTGAATTTAATTTGAATACTGACTTGTACAAGATACCTTTTATATATTCAAATTTATATGAAAAGTTTTTCCTTTGGATAACTTGATTTTGTTTAGCGGCATTATGGCAATTCTGAAGAGAAGGGCAATTACGTTGTAACTTGACAAAGGAGTCCTTCGATATATCTAAAGGCTTAAAGTCAGGGAAAATCAAAGGACGGACAGTAGGAGAAGGCTGGGCTTTGGTCTGAACCCTAGTCAAGACATTTATGGTATCGGAGGTGATATCTTCACTTTCATATAACAAGTGAACTTGAGATCCTACTTCCTCGCTTTCGAGAGTAGCATCACTGGTTTTTAATCCCACATGAATATCGCGAGACATTGTCTCATCTGAACTTTCGAGGGGCTTCTCTGACTCTACAGGAAGAGGATCTGAAATACTTATATCCATCTTTGGTGATGAAAGGTCAACCTCAGAAGAATGGCACCTTTTACATTACCTATTAGTATGGAGCAAGAAGTGATGGGAGCTAGTACGGCTTCAGACCAACCTGTGAACCATTTAGACCTAATGTAACAACAGATGGTAGGAAAAGTGTCCGTACGGCCCATGTAGTCTGAAAGTATAGCAGAGGAATGAGTTTCTTTAAGGTTAGGGAACAGCTTATCAGAAATGACTATACATGTGCATCCAGTGTCTCGTAAAATGGTAGATACATTAAGTCCATTAACTGTTCCTGAACAGAAGGGTGCTTGGTCATTACAGTCTTTAAAACATCTTCCAACTTTTTGGACCTTCTTAGAAGGACAATCTGGACGTTTATGTCCCTTAACACCACACAAATGACAAACAGGAATAAAAGAAGTCATTTTACTTTCCATTAGAGGCTTTGATTTGTTAAGATCTGATGAACCCTTGCCCTTAGGGTTCGATCCCTTTAGGTCTTTATAGGAATTGTGAGCCTCAGCATACAGGTCAGCAGCCTCAGCAACTTCCTCAGCTTTAATCAGGTTATGTTCTCTGATGAATGTTCGTATCTGATGGGGAAGAGCTGTCAGAAACTGGTCAGCAACCATAAAGTCTCTAAGAGATTCATAACTGTGATCAATTCCAGAACTCTCTATCCAAAAGTCGAACAAACGAAAGAGTGTTACCTGTAACTGCTGAAAGTTCTGGATAGGCTGTAAGGTGGCATACCTGAAATCTTTCCTGTAGGAATTAGTGGTTTTTTGATATGCTTTAAGGATTGCCTTCTTCAGTAGGTTATAATTACATATGATATCCTGTGACAAAGTTGCATAGATATTCAAAGCAGTACCAGAAAATAACATTCCTAACCTGGTAGCCCAGGTGTCAGCAGGCCATTCACAGAGGGTAGCAGTATTTTCAAACCTGATAATGTATGAAGTAATGTCTTCACCTTCTGTGAAGGGAGGTAAATTAGGTGTTGGAATATGTGCACTAGCTGCATGATGTTCAGTTACTCCTTCCTCTAATTGTTGTTGTGTAAAAGTTAACTTTTTATTCTCTAATTCAAGGCGAGATTTTTCGAGCTCGCAATCCTTTTCTCTCTCTGTTAACTCGTGTTCTCTATCCTTTGCTCTTTCCTCAAGTTCTCTTAATTTAACTTGTTCCTCACGTATCTTAGCTTGTTCCTCACGTTCCCTAGCTCTTTCCTCACGATCAAGTCTATCACGCTCTTTTTGGTCTTCTCGCTCTCTTTCTGTCTTTCTCGGATTTCTCTCTCAATTCTCTCTCTCTCCTTTTTCTCCTGTCTTTCAAGGTTCTCTTTCTCCTTTTTCTCTTCTCTTTCGAGTCTCTCTCTCTCCTTATTCTCTTCTCTTTCGATTCTCTCTCTCTCTCCTTTACTTCTTCTCTTTCCCTTTCTGTCTCTCTTCTCTCTCAATCGTCTCTCTTTCAAGTCTTTCCTGGATCTTAGCACTAATGAAAGATTCTAAATTTTTCCCTGTTATTCCTAACTTCCAGCATTCATCCAAAACTGGTATTCCTCCATGCTTGCAAGAATAACTTAAAACTATCAGGGGAAATGAAACGGGTATTAAAGAAAACGGAGGGTTCAATTCCTGTTCCGCTCAAACTGTAAATAAACCAGAGGGCTCAATCCCTGCTTTAATTAAACAAAATGTATTAATTAAAACGAAGGGTTCTATGCCGGCTCCGAGCAAACAGTAAGTAGAATGGGGTCACTTGACCTTCCAATCTTCTCACCAACAAATCAAGAGTGTCCTATGACAGTTCCCTTGATATAATAAAGAGCTCAATGAAACAAGTTGTCACTGGAAAATCTCGGGTCCCTAGAGTCTAATCCTCCAAAGTGTTTCAAGCTCACACACAATTAGGTGGCAGAATTAAATATTATATCCTGCCTGACTTGACTTACAATAAATTGAGACTATAACAATCACCAAATCTTTTAAATACCTGTGCTGTAGTCCTACCATAGAGAATGATTACTCGTGGCTGGTGGTAACCGTCTGTGGTATGCAGCGTTGAAGTTCCAATGGTAGATTCGAGATGGAGTTGAATCTTGATTCAGTAGAGTTGATCCTGGCAAGGTTGCCACTTGTGAAGGTTTACTCAGCCCTGTAACAACTTCAGACAGTATTACTCAGGCTGGCTCCTCCTCAGGAAAATTAATGAATAGAAAAAGAAATAATAATTCACAAAGATAAACACTTTATTATTTATTAAATCAAACATAAAACAATAAAACATGAAAGGTATATCGTATTTGAAAGAAAAATGAAAAAATGAAATGAATAAAATAACATTTGAACTCAACGCTAATATCTACAGGGGTGTCTGGTGTTGGTGACACTGTTGTTGAAATCGTAGCCGTTGCTGATGATTGGGGGGGGGGTCGCAGGTGTTGGTGACCATCCACTGGCTAGTTCTTCACAGTATACCAGTGAGTAGTATCCCAATGACAGGAAAGCAGATTCTTTACCGCTGCAATGATGTGGGGGTTACTTCCTGCAATTTCATACAGGTGCACAGGTACTTAAATCCAAAATGGGGAAGTCTCTGGACGTTAGTCCTTCTCCTGTTCTTCTCGTTGATTGACAGGTGACCCTCACTGTCATCCAAGCTGAAAAGATAGACAGGTTACCCACTGCTTAAATAATCACTCTCCATGGCAGTGTACAATACTCAAAAGACGTGGTGATTATTACAACAGACAACCTAGAGCAAGACTGAAAGGACTAAGTTTATTATTGGTCAAAAGTGAAGCTTTTAACCAATAAATCCACTAGAATACAAGGCCGGCATGTACTTACAGTAGTGTTGGGAGCTGTGAGTCGAGTGATTTACTGTTTGACCAGAGCCCCACACATCACCTTTCGGGGGGGGGGGGGAAGAGGGAGGGGAAGGGATAGCGGGAGCTAGACTGACCCTACCTTAACAAGCAGCCGGCAGTCAAACTATCACTTTAGGGGAGGGGGAAGAAAGGCGGGAGCTTGACTTGCCCTACCTTAACTAGTAGCCGGCAATGAAACTATTGTTACTATATTTCTACTCCTATCTATTGAACTTTTCCCTCACAAGGCCTCTGTCTCATAAAGGATAAATAATCTCTCAGAGGCCTCCAGTCTTTGCTCCAAAGGTTTCAGGCAACTCTCTAGTTCCTCCCAGTCTACGTCTTGATCTTGCCTGACCGTACGACACTCCTCACATGCTTTGCTCAGGCGCCCCTTATAGGCTCCCATAGACCGCTTTAATTGACTTAGAGCTGGGACAGCTGGTACTGCATCTTCACCTACCATAGTTGCGGTTTAGTTAAGATCACGGTACTAATTTGTACTTCAATTAGCCCACCCCACAGCACGAACGGTATTAGGTGAGAATGAACGAGTCTCAAGGCTTCTCAACAAGCTTAACAATTCCCTTTATTATATTGACTCTACTCTGAATCAAAAATGTACACTGTTAGCTCTCAAATCCCAATCAAAATGTGTATCGATGTGAAAGCTTAACCTAGCACTTAACTGTACAATGCCAGCAAATAATTACAGGACTTAACCTAGTCTCAGGTACAATTCACAAATCCCACATTAAAATGAATCAAAGACAATGAAAATCACACAATAAAAAGTGCAGTATACAAATTAAAATCA
The DNA here is from genome assembly GCF_038502225.1 of Cherax quadricarinatus. Taxonomy (NCBI): domain Eukaryota; kingdom Metazoa; phylum Arthropoda; class Malacostraca; order Decapoda; family Parastacidae; genus Cherax; species Cherax quadricarinatus. The sequence continues at coordinate 64,587,297 of NC_091295.1, read as the reverse complement.
CTTGGTTAACACAAATAAATTCAACAAATCAACTTGTGAAACAGTTAATGAATAATGTATGTAAATAGCTTGGCCTAACTGCCCAGTTTACTCTGTCTAGCGTGGATGGTTGGATAAGGTAAATCCTAACCTAGCTAGTGTGCTATAGCTTAAACCTGGCTTTATAACTCCCTGTAAATAATAACTAGGTTAAATCTGTCCTAGCTACTATAACTGTTGTAAATATTGCACAAGCCTAGCCTAACTATGGCTACCTTGCAAATCCACTGTAAATAATCAACACAAGTCTCCTACTCTGGATTACTTGTAATCACTGTAAATAATTAAATTCACAAGCTTCTCTAGCCTACCTGGCCTGCCTGTAAATTACTGCAAATAACAACTACTGTGTATAGTCAGCTTGGCCTAGCCTCTGTGTAACTCTGGGCCTAGGAGTGCTAACTTAACCTAACTTTGTTAAACTGGTTCCTAACTGTGGCCTAGCTATTCCACATCACGGTTTTCGAAGGACCACTTTTTGTGAAAATTTGTGTGGACTGCCTCCAAGTGAGTCGCCTACCCTGGCAAACTCTGTTGACACCGAGCTCTGAGGTGGGTACCTCAGCCTCACAAGTGGCTTATAGGACAGATTTTCACAAATGATTGATGTTGCAAGAAACTCGCCTGCATGCACGTATAAAGGACTAACTTACTTGGTGTTGCAGCATATATCCTGATCTTCAACTTCCCTAAGCTTAGCCTTAGCCCCTTTGGACTTCCCCTCAGAAACCACGTGCAACCGGGAGCCTTAATTCCTGCAATATTCAATCGTTATTAGTGACTTGCCTGCACCTCAGAAATTCCTATATCCAAGAGGGTATGTATCCCTTAGTATAACTATGCAGACACGGACGCTAGCTTCCAGACTGCCCTGAGACACTGGTACTTACTGGGCATGCACTGTGTGTTGCACACCGGGCCCACAGATCAACTTACTCACAATCTCCCCAGACACTGGCCAGAAATCTACGAGATATAGTGGAGGTCTTGTCTTACTGTATGGGCCTGACGGAGGTCATCTACAGTACATTGAGGTGCCTCTACCAGATTTCCCCAGGTCTCAAATGTGAAGACACGTGGGGGGTGCCGTCTGCTGATCACGGCACGTCTTGTACAGTTGGTGTCTGTCTTAAGAAGGACGAGCTGATCTCCCTTCCAGACCCTCGTCTCTTCGTTCAAACTAGGGCTGCCAGTTCTCCCTAGCTAACTTATACTAGTGTTTGCCTACATTATCGGCCTATTACTACCTATGTTAAGATCTTAGGTCTACATTATTATTATCTACAGTTGCCTTAGTAAACCTAATATTAATATACTAACAGTAAAACTACCTACTCCTTCCCTGAAGAGTAAATCTATAAATTAAATAAATGCCTACCAACAATCGCCACCCCCCCCCCGGGAGAGAAATGTGTTTGTTTGGGAGGGTTTAAGGGCCGCCCAGCTCAGCCGTCCCATTACGGCTATGCTGGGACCCCTTCTTACGTAGTATCTGTCCTGTGGAACTTTAGGGACCAAATAAATTTCCACAGGGGGGTTGAAGATTGGGACACATTCCCCAACACCAAGTAAGTTAGTCCTTTATACGTGCATGCAGGCGAGATTTTCTTGCAACATCAGTCATTTATGGAAATCTGTCCTATAAGCCGCTTGTGAGGCTGAGGTACCGAACTCAGTGCTCGGTGTCAACAGAGCTTGTCAGGGTAGACAACTCACATGGAGGCAGTCCAGACAAATTTCCACATCTGGGTTACCCTGCTTGGTTAACATTCCCTACCCTGGGTTAACCTGGGTGGCTAACACTCCCTACTCTGGGTTATCCTAGGTGGTAACACTACCTATATCAGGTTATCATGGGTGGATAACACTCCCTACCCTGGTTTACCCAGGGTGGCTAACACTTCCTACCCTGGGTTATCCTGGCTAGCTAACACCCCCTACCCTGGGTTATCCTGCCTGGCTAACACTCCCTACCCTGGGTTATCCTGGCTGGCCACCATTCTATACCCCAGATTATCCTGGCTGGCTAATACTCCCTACCCCAAGTTATCATGGCTGGCTAACAATCCCTACACTGGGTTATCCTGGATGGCTAACACTCTCCACCCGAGTTATCATGAGTGGATAACACTCCCTACCTGAATTATCCTGGGTAGCTAACATTCTCTACCCTGGTTTATCATGGGTGGCTAACACTCCCTAAACTGGGTTATCCTTACTGTCGAACACTCCCTACCCTGGGTTATCCTGGGTGGCAAATGCTCCCTACCCTGCGTTATCCAGGGTGGCTAACACTCCCTAAACTGGGTTATCCTGGGTGGCTAACATTCCCTACCTGGATTATACTGGTTGGCTAACACTCCCTACCTGGCTTATCCTGGGTGGCTAACACTCACTACCCTGGGAGGCTAACACTCCCTGCCCTGGGTTATCCTGGGTGGCTAACAGTCCCTACCTGGCTCATCCTGGGTGGGTATCACTCCAGACCCTGGGATATCCTGGCTGGCTAGCACTTCCTACCATGGGTTTTCCTGGGAGGCTAACAGTCCCTACCCTGGATTATCCTGGGTGGCTAACACTACCTACCGTGGGTTATTCTGGGTGGATAACACTTCCTACTTGGGTTATCCTGGGTGGCTAAAACTCCCCACCTGTATTATCCTGGGTGGCTAACACACCCTACTTGGCATATCCTGGGTAGCTAACACTCCATATCCTGGGTTATCCTAAGATGCTAACACTCCCTGCCCAGGGTTATCCTTGGTGGCTAACACTCCCTAACTGGGTTATCCAGGGTAGCTAACACTCACTACCATGGGTTATCCTGGGAGGCTAACACTCCCTACCCTGGGATATCCAGGGAGGCTAACACACCCTACCCTAAGTTATTCTGGGTGGCTAACACTTCCTACCTTGGTTATCCTGGGCTGCTAGCACTTCCTAACTGGATTATCTTGGGTGGCTAACACTCCCTGCTCTCGGTTATCCTTGGTGTCTAACTCTTCCTACCCTGGGTTATCCTGGGTTGCTAACCCTCCTTACCTGGCTTATCCTGGCTGGCTAGCACTGCCTATCATGGGTTTCTCTGGGAGGCTAACACACCCTACCCTGGATTATCCTGGGTGGATAACACCCTACTTGGATTATCCTGGGTGGCTAAAACTCCCCACCTGTGTTATCCTGGGTGGCTAACATGCCCTACCTGGCATATCCTGGGTAGCTAACACTTCGTACCCTGGGTTATCCTAAGATGCTAATGCTCCCTGCCCTGGGTTATCCTGGATGGCTAACACTCCCTACCCTGGGTTATCCTGGGTGGCTAACACTCCCTACCCTTGGATATTCTGGGAGGCTAATACACCCTAACCTGGGTTACCTTAGGTGGCTAACACTCCCTACCTTGGTTATCCTGGGTTGATAACACTTCCTAACTTGATTATCCTGGATGGCTAACCCTCCCTACTCTGGGTTATCCTGGATGGCTAACCCTCACTACCTTGGGTTATCCTGGGTGGCTAACACTCCCTACCCTGTGTTATCCTGGGTGGCTAACACTCCCCATCCATGGTTATCCCGGGTGGCTAACAATTCATACACTAGGTCATCCAGGGTGGCTAACACTTTCGACCCTGGGTATCCTGGGTTGCCAACACTTAATACCCTGGGTTATCCTGGGTGGCTAATACTCCCTACCCTGGGTTAACCTGAGTGGCTAACACTTCCTACCCTGGGTTATTATTATAATCAAAAAGAAGCACTAAACCACAATAGTTATACAGTGCTGCAGGGCAGGAAGGAAGCGAGGGTATCAGGTGGCAAAGGGGAGAGGGATAATTAGTAGGTTACGGAGAACAGTGGAGAAGTGGATAGTGCAGGGGTAGGGTAGCAGGAGACTGAGGTAGAAAGGACTGAGGGGAGTGTGAAAGATATCATCAACAGAGTTAGTGGAGTAAGTCAGTTTTTGTCAAGAAGTCAATGAGAGTGTCAGGATTAAAGGAGGGTTCATCAGCAAGAAGGGAAGGTAAAGAGAGTGTAGTAGAGCGGAGATGGCGTTGGAGTAAAATTCTGCGTGCTCGTTGATAGAGTGGGCAGTCTAACAGAATGTGGTGTAGTGTATTGATAACTTAGTCACACAGAACACTCTTTCACAAATTATTTACGTCGATGGTTCTGTTCACCAGTCCACTGGTGCAGCTGGTAGTGCTGCTGTTGTCACACAGAGTGATGGCTCTCATAAAGAAATTGGAGCACGCATCAATAACTGGGCCTCTACCCTTCAAACAGAACTGTTTGCCATACTCCTTGCACTCAAATGTGTCCATGTAAAGGTTGACACTTTAATTGTAACTGATTATCTGTCATCCATAAATGCTCTCAACTCATTAAGTATAAACTGTGGCATGCTTGTGTCAGAAGCCAGACATAGGTATGGTAAGATTGTGGACAGTGGAGTCAGAGTGCACATGCTCTGGATTCCATCTCACATTGGTCTTCAGATGCATGATAGAACTGATAAATTGGCTAAGCTGTATGCTTTCAAAGAGGGGGTAGATTACAATCTTGGGTTGTCAGTTAGCAGTTTGAGAACAATAATACGAAAAGAACTTCAAATGAACTTTATTGACTTAAGACTTAGGGAGATTGACACAAGTCAGTCCATCTATCATCATTCCATCATGCAGGAGGAGCCACATGTCTATGGTGCATCCAACAAGATAAGCAGACTCTTGGATGTCACTACTGCCCGGCTCCGGCTGGGTTACAAGTATCTTCGGCAGGTTAAATCACCACCACCAGATGTAGATCAAACGAAATGTAAACTTTGCCAAATGGACTATTGTCACACCTTGCGTCATTATGTACTGGAGTGTGATAAAATTAATGAATTTAGAAACAACTCACTCAGAAATGTTCAAGAAATGGCAAAGTATTTTATCCACAGTGGTATATTGCAGACCATTCTGGAGAAATACCCTGACTTGCTAGCTGTAAATAATGCATTACCATGTGTGTGTGTACTCACCTATTTGTACTCACCTATTTGTGGTTGCAGGGGTCGATTCATAGCTCCTGGCCCCGCCTCTTCACTGATTGCTACTAGGTCCTCTCTCTCCCTGCTCCATGAGCTTTATCATACCTCGCCTTAAAACTATGTATGGTTCCCGCCTCCACTACTTCACTTTCTAGACTATTCCACGACTTGACTACTCTATGACTGAAGAAATACTTCCTAACATCCCTTTGATTCATCTGAGTCTTCAACTTCCAATTGTGACCTCGTGTGTATGTGTCCCATCTCTGGAACATCCTGTCTTTGTCCACCGTGTCTATTCTGCGCAGTATTTTATATGTCGTTATCATGTCTCCCCTGACCCTCCTGGCCTCCAGTGTCGTCAGGCCGATTTCCCTCAACCTTTCTTCGTACGACAATCCCCGTAGCTCTGGGACTAGTCTTGTTGCAAACCTTTGCACTTTCTCTAATTTCTTGACGTGCTTGACTAGGTGTGGATTCCAAACTGGTGCTGCATACTCCAGTATGTATGTGTGTGTGTGTATGTGTGTGTGTGTGTGTGTGTGTGTGTGTGTGTGTGTGTGTGTGTGTGTGTGTGTGTGTGTGTGTGTGTGTGGGTGTGTGGGTGTGTGGGTGCGTGTGTGGGTGTGTGTGTGTGTGTGTGTGTGTGTGTGTGTGTGTGTGTGTGTGTGTGTGTGTGTGTGTGGGTGTGTGGGTGTGTGGGTGTGTGTGTGTGTGTGTGTGTGTGTGTGTGTGTGTGTGTGTGTGTGTGTGTGTGTGTGTGTGTGTGTGTGTGTGTGTGTGTGTGTGTGTGTGCATGTGTGGGTGTACTCACCTATTTGTACTCACCTATTTGTGGTTGCAGGGGTCGAGTCCTAGCTCCTGGCCCCGCCTCTTCACCGGTTGCTACTAGGCCCTCTCTCTCCCCGCTCCATGAGCTTTATCAAACCTCGTCTTAAAACTGTGTATGGTTCCTGCCTCCACTACGTCATTTTCTAGGCTATTCCACTGCCTTACAACTCTATGACTGAAGAAATACTTCCTACTATCTCTCTGACTCATTTGTGTGTTCAACTTCCAATTGTGGCCTCTTGTTTCTGTGTCCCCTCCCTGGAACATCCTGTCCTTGTCCACCTTGTCTATTCCATGCAGTATTTTGTATGTCGTTATCATGTCTCCCCTGACCCTCCTGTCCTCCAGTGTCGTCAGGCCGATTTCCCTTAATCTTTCTTCATAGGACATTCCCCTTAGCTCTGGAACTAACCTTGTTGCAAACCTTTGTACTTTCTCTAGTTTCTTGACGTGCTTTATCAAGTGCGGGTTCCAAACAGGTGCTGCATACTCCAGTATGGGCCTGACATACACGGTGTACAGTGTCTTGAATGACTCCTTACTAAGGTATCGGAATGCTGTTCTCAGGTTTGCCAGGCGCCCATATGCTGCAGCAGTTATCTGATTGATGTGTGCTTCCGGAGACATGCTCGGTGTTATACTCACCCCAAGATCTTTCTCCTTGAGTGAGGTTTGCAGTCTTTGGCCACCTAGCCTGTACTCTGTCTGTGGTCTTCTGTGCCCTTCCCCTATCTTCATGACTTTGCATTTGGCAGGATTAAATTCGAGAAGCCATTTGCTGGACCAGGTGTCCAGTCTGTCCAGGTCTCTTTGAAGTCCTGCCTGGTCCTCATCAGATTTAATTCTCCTCATTAACTTCACATCATCTGCAAACAGGGACACTTCTGAGTCTAACCCTTCCGTCATGTCGTTCACATATACCAAAAATAGCACTGGTCCTAGGACCGAACCCTGTGGGACCCAGCTCGTCACAGGTGCCCACTGTGATACATCATTACATACCATGACTTGTTGTTGCCTCCCTGTCAGGTATTCTCTGATCCATTGCAGTGCCCTTCCTGTTATATGCGCCTGATGCTCTAGCTTCTGCACTAATCTCTTGTGAGGAACTGTGTCAAAGGCCTTCTTGCAGTCCAAGAAGATGCAATCAACCCACCCCTCTCTCTCTTGTCTTACTTCTGTTATTTTATCATAAAACTCCAGAAGGTTTGTGACACAGGATTTGCCTTCCGTGAATCCGTGCTGGTTGGCATTTATACTCCTGTTCCGTTCCAGGTGCTCCACCACTCTCCTCCTGATAATCTTCTCCATAATTTTGCATACTATACACGTCAATGACACAGGTCTATAGTTTACTGCCTCTTTTCTGTCTCCTTTTTTGAAAATGGGAACTACATTTGCCGTCTTCCATACCTCAGGTAGTTGCCCAGTTTCCAGGGATGTGTTGAAGATTGTGGTAAGTGGTACGCACAACATATCTGCTCCCTCTCTAAGGACCCACGGAGAGATGTTGTCCGGTCCCATTGCCTTTGAGGTATCGATGTCCCTTAGCAGTTTCTTCACCTCCTCCTCATCTGTATGTATGTCGTCCAACACTTGTTGGTGTATTCCTTGTTGGTGTCCCCATCTGGTCTGTCCCCCCAGAGTCCTTCCTGTCTCTACTCGTGTTGAGCTCCTCACATACCTCTTGATCGTTTCTTGTGAGTTCTCCACCTTCTTTCCTCAGCCTTATCACCTGGTCCTTGACTGTTGTCTTCCTCCTAATGTGGCTATACAGCAGTTTCGGGTCAGATTTGACTTTCGATGCTATGTCGTTTTCATACTGTCGCTGGGCCTCCCTCCTTATCTGCACATACTCGTTTCTGGCTCTTCTACTAATCTCCTTGTTTTCCTGGGTCCTATGCCTCCTGTACCTTTTCCATTCTCTGTTGCACTTAGTTTTTGCCTCCCTACACCTTCGGGTAAACCAAGGACTCGTTTTGGTCTTTCTATTATTTCTGTTTCCCTTGGGAACAAAACTTTCCTCTGTCTAATTGCACTTTGTTGCCACATATTCCATCATCTCGTTTACTGATTTTCCTACCATTTCTCTGTCCCACTGAACCTCCTGCAGGAAGTTTCTCATACCTGTGTAGTCCCCCCTTTTATAGTTTGGCCTGTCCCCTTCAGTTCCTGTTACCTTCTCCACTTGTAACTCTACTATATAGTCAAAACTCAGAACCACATGATCGCTAGCTCCAAGGGGCCTCTCGTAAGTGATGTCCTCAATGTCTGAACTGCTCAGGGTGAACACAAGATCCAGTCTTGCTGGCTCATCCTCCCCTCTCTCTCTGGTTGTGTCCCTGACATGTTGATGCATGAGGTTTTCAAGTACCATATCCATCATCTTGGCTCTCCATGTTTCGGGACCCCCATGTGGCTCCAGGTTTTCCCAGTCGATCTCCCTGTGGTTGAAATCGCCCATTACCAGTAACTTTGCTCTGCTCGAGTGAGCTCTTCTTGCCACCTCAGCCAGTGTGTCCACCATCACCCTGTTGTTTTCTTCGTACTCCTCTCTTGGCCTCCTGCAGTTCTGTGGTGGGTTATACATCACTCCAATGACTACTTTATGTTCTCCGGACTGAATTGTACCTACAATGTAGTCTCTTTCTCCAATCATGTCCATGCCTTCCATTTCCTCAAATCCCCATTGGTGTTTTATGAGCAGTGCAACCCCTCCTCCCCCTCTACTCCTTCTATCTTTCCTCAGGATCTGATATCCTGTTGGGAAGATTGTGTCTGTTATTGTCTCAGCGAGTTTTGTTTCTGTGACTGCTATGATGTCTGGGGATTTTTCACTGATTCTTTCATTCCACTCCTCATGTTTATTCGTTATTCCATCCGCGTTTGTGTACCAAACCTTTAGTTTCTTTTCTATCATTGTGGTCATGCAAGTATATTGGGGTTGGGGGAGCGAGAGCCTTGGTGGGGGCCTATATGGGGCTGTGGTGTAGGTGGGGTTTGTGTTGATGGGGGTGGGGTCAGAATGCCCATAAGGGACAGCTGTTGGGGTGAGGTTTGTGATATGGGGGTTGGTGGCAGAGGGAACAGTGAGTGGGTTGTAGTATAGGTTGCTCAGTTGCGTTGGGAATGTCGCGGGTGGAGTCTTTTGGTGGGAGATTCTGTGGGGTGTGTTTGCCCTTCCTCCTGTGTCTGGGTCCTGCTCATTTTCATTGCTTCTCGTTCCTCCTTGCGTCTCTGTACCCTCTCTTTCAGTGTAGTCCTTTCTTCTTGTGTTCTGTCGCGGTCGAGGTATACTCTCTGGTACCCCTCTTTGTCCCTCAGTCTTGCTTTCTCTTGCAGAATCCTGGTTCGAACTGATTCTTCCTTGAAAGTTACTCTGACAGGCCGTATCCTTCCACTCGCAAACCACCCAATTCTTTGAAAATTTGTCACCTGGGTCATATTGCCCTCCCCTATTGTTTTCATGATGCCTTCAATCATTTTTTTCTCCTCCTGTTTTATTTCTTCAAAGTTGGCCCCCTTGGCTTCTTGGAGCCCGTACACAAAAACTGACCTCGCCCTTTCCTCCTCCCACTGAGTCTCCATCTGCTTCCTCTGAGGCATTACATTTCCTTCCATTGACATGTTCTTGCCTTCAGTCCCTGTCATATCTGAAACTTCTATTCTCAGTGAACTGTCTTTCCTGACCAGCTGTCCCTTGCTACTGCAGTTGGCTGTTAGAATCTCTGCATATAACAAACCTTCATTGTCTTCGGACCTGTCGCTTGATCTTAGTGTGCTCATCGTCTTTTCCCTGGCCCCACGTGGGTCTGATAGGGCCTTCGAGTACGGCATGTCTCCGTTGTTGCCTACCATCCCCTTGTCTGCGCCTGACTTTGAATTTCCTTCATTGTCTTCGGACCTGTCGTTTGATCTCAGTGTGCTCATCGTCTTTTCCCTGGCCCCTTGGTTTGGCTTTCGTTGTAGAGAGGCTGCTACTGCTAAGTACAAAGCATGGCGAAGGTATAAGAGACATCCTACCACCTATAACAGGAACTTGCACATGCAAGCCTGTAGGCATATGGGTGATGTTCAAAAGTGGGTCATTGCTAAATGGGAGGTGGACACTAAAAGAAAGTTAGCATCAGGTAGGGTAGGCTCCAAAACCTGGTGGTCCCTGGTCAAGGACAGACAAGGTTATCTGCCTGATGAACTTATTCCACCTCTAAATCGACAGGATGGGACCACCTCTACTAGTAGTCAAGAGAAGGCGGACCTCTTTGCTGAACACTTTGCTACCAAAATGCAAGTTCCTGATCCAGCAAGGGACCCTCCTTGGCTAGCTGCAAGAACTGTGTCAAAACTGTCAGTGGTGACAATAAGGCAGGAGGAGGTGCATTTCCTTCTTAAATCACTTGACCAAGAAAAGGCTGTGGGCCCAGACAAGTTGAGCCCAAGATTGTTGAGAAGATGTGCAGACCAGCTAGCAGCACCTCTAACTCGCATCTTTCAGCACTGCCTAGTACAGTGCAAATGGCCCTCTCCATGGAAAGAGGCAAATGTAGTCCCTGTTCACAAAAAGAAGAGCAGAGCAGAAATCAGCAACTACAGACCAGTGTCACTCCTGTCAATCACTGGTAAGATCCTTGAGACAATAATCTCAAGACAAATGACAGATTTTTTTGACTACCACTCACTACTTTGTGATCGTCAATATGGCTTCAGGAAAGGTTACTCTGCTGCTGATCTGTTGTTAAACCTCTCCACTAAGTGGCACCAGTCACTGGATGAATCCAAAGTCAGCTGTGTGGTAGCACTGGACATTGCTGGCGCTTTCGACCGGGTGTGGCACCAGGGCCTCTTAGCAAAACTTCAAGCACTGGGAATTGCAGGCTCTACGCTATGTCTCCTCAGTGATTACCTTCATGGTAGATCTCTAAGTGTAGTCCTCAATGGAACGGAATCAGCAAGGCATCCTATTGGGGCAAGCGTTCCACAAGGAAGTGTGCTGGGTCCACTGTTATGGAATGTCTACTTCAACGACCTTCTTCATCTCATCCCAGAATCACATGCATATGCAGACGACTGTACACTGACATTCACTTATCCTTATCAACATAGGAGGGATGTGGGTGGCCTTACTGTTATGTACAAGGCCAATATTGTCAAAATACCACACTTGGATCCACTTCGAGGACAGCGAGAAACAAGCTTTTATGCCACAAGACGGGCAGAAAGCAGCAACTTCACTCTGGCTGTACCCTTCTCCAGAACATCACTCCATCTGAGATCATACATACCCAGGATGACTCGAGTATGGAACACATTCGTACAGCATAATGATGTCAACGAGATAACGTCAGTTGATCAAATGAAAATGCTGGCCCACAGATGGCTCCAACTTCATCCTGTTCCCTACTTGTAAGTCTCATAACAATAAAAATGCTTTCAAATGAGCTGATGTAGGTAACAGCTCTTAGCTTGCCAATAAAGTTAGGAATCCTTAACCTGTAAATAGCTGTCAATAAAGCTAGGGATCCTTAACCTTGTCAAACCCTGTGTAGAGAGGGAGAGGGAGAGAGGGAGGAGAGAGGAGAGAGGGAGAGAGAGAGGGAGAGAGAGAGAGGGAGAGGGAGAGAGGAGAGAGAGAAAGAAGAGAGTGAGAGAGGAGAGAGAGAAAGAAGAGAGGGAGAGAGGAGAGAAAGAAGAGAGGGAGAGAGAAGAGAGGGAGAGAAGGGAGAGAGAGAAGAGAGGGAGAGAGAAGATAGGGAGAGAAGAGAGAGAGAGAGAAGAGAGAGAGAAGAGAGAGAGAGAGAGAGAGAGAGGAGAGAGATAGAGAGAAGAGAGGGGCAGAGAAGAGAGGGACAGAGAGGGAGAGAGAGAGGAGGAGAGGGGAGAGAGAGAGGGAGGAGAGAGAGAGAGGGAGAGAGAGGGAGAGAGAGGGAGAGAGAGGGAGAGAGAGGGAGAGAGAGAGAGAGAGAGAGAGAGAGAGAGTGAGTGAGTGAGTGAGTGAGTGAGTGAGTAGGGGGAGGGAAAAAGGCTATGAGAGGGAGGAAAAGGTAGGGAGTGAGGGTCTGTGGGGGAGGCGGTCAAATTCCAAGGATCAGCTGTGTGTACTCACCTAGTTGTGGTTTCAGGGGTCGAGACCCAGCTCCCAGCCCCCAGTGTGTATGTGTGTGTGCACGTGCGTGTGTGTGAGCACGTCAGTTGTTTATATGTCCCAGAAATACAATTCACTTCTGTGTACCCATAATACTAATGAGATACCATTAACACTGAGAGTAGTTCTAATAATTATAATACTAGCATGTGTTAACAAGTCATTCTTTCACCCAGTTATGTACTACCTTTTACTACATGTGTACCCAGTACTTGCTTCTCAGATTGTACTGTCTTTGTGTCCTAAAACATTATCTCTCGAAACTGTTGTCAGGGCTGTACTCCCATTAGTCCTTGCTCCTACAAATTTTATCTTCCTACTACTGCTAGGTGTTGTATGATAATCGCTCTGGAGCAGGTTTAGATAGCGAGCCACCAGTGACCGCAGGGCCGGGTCTACCACTCAGACTTCCCGCCAACCACAACACAGGTGATTTGTACGTTACTCAGAGGGGACGTCCATCGAGATGCCTGATGTACGATGCTCGCTGTACGATGAATCGTACACCTCGCCCTTCCGCCGCTGACTTCTTCGGCTATTCTTTTCTCGTTGCCCTTTTGAGTCCTCATTTACCACACTTATCACTTGTATACTGCTACTTTTATAATTTACACTTCACTTTTGGTAAGTACACTACTTATTTGTGATGACACCCAACCTGTTATGGCGGCGCTACTCCCTCAGGCCTACTGCTGCCACCACCTCTGCTTATATATATTTATGTATATGTATGTATATATATATATCCCCTTTCTGGCTAGCTTGTTCACGCTGTGTGCTACATCACATTTTATCGTGTGGGTGTGTGTGTGTGGGTGTGTGGGTGTGTGTGAGGGTGTGTGTGTGGGTGTGTGTGAGGGTGTGTGTGTGGGTGTTGGTGTGTGTGGGTGTTGGTGTGTGTGTGTGTGTGTGTGTGTGTGTGTGTGTGTGTGTGTGTGTGTGTGTGTGTGTGTGTGTGTGTGTGTGTGTGTGTGGGTGTGTGTGAGTGTGTGTGTGGGTGTGTGTGAGGGTGTGTGTGTGGGTGTGTGTGTGGGTGTTGGTGTGTGTGTGTGTGGGTGTGGGTGTGTGTGTGTGTGTGTGTGTGTGTGTGTGGGTGTGTGTGTGGGTGTGTGTGTGTGTGTGTGGGTGTGTGTGTGTGTGTGTGGGTGTGCGTCCTTGTGTGCATGCATATATTTGTACGCTCGTGTGCACATGTCCGTGCGTGCACCCTCATGTGTGTATGTGCGCGCACGCACAAGTGTGGGTGTATGATCCACTTAATATTTGTATTTATAACTCATTACAATTGTGACCAGGTGTGGACGTATCAGTGGTTCATTACTTTGTAATTTGCTCATGACTGTAACCATGTATAGGAGTGAAGCTGATTCATGTAACTTGCCATGATTGTGACCAGATCTACCTGGAGTTCATTACCTTTGTAACTAGTTCAGCTATCATAACTTTGGGGTCCAGTCACTGGACCCATTATGTACCTTTGTAATCTTTTGACTACCGCCCACAGGATGGGTATGGGGTGCATAATAAAGATATTAAACTAAAGTGCGTGTGTGTGTGTGTGTGTGTGTGTGTGTGTACTCACCTATTTGTGGTTGCGTGTGTGTGTGTGTGTGTGTGTGTGTGTGTGTGTGTGTGTGTGTGTGTGTGTGTGTGTGTGTGTGTGTGTGTGTGTGTGTGTGTGTGTGTGACTCAACAATCAATATTTGCACCAATAACTCATTACAGTTGTGACCGGGTGTGGAAGTGCGAATTGCTCATTACACTATAATTTGTTCATGATTGTAGCCATGTATAAACGTAAGTAACCATTCTACAGAATTCATTACCTTTGTAACTTGTGAGTTCATTACCTTTGTACCTAGTTCAGCTATCAAAACTTTGGGGGCCCAGTCCCTGGGCCCATTACGTACCTCTGTAATCTGTAAATACCTTTGTAACTTGTCATGATTGTGACCAGACCTACCTGGAGTTCATTACCTTTGTAAATTGTGAGTTCATTATCTTTGTAAATTGCGAGTTCATTACCTTTGTAAATTGTGAGTTCATTACCTCTGTAACTTGCTCAGCAATCAAAACTTTGGAGTCCAGTCCCTGGACCAATTATGTACCTCCGTAATCTTTTGACTACCGCCCACAGGATGGGTATGGGGTGCATAATAAACATATTAAACTAAAACTAGTGATACTGCTCCTGTGGGGAGCAGCAGCATGATAATACTGCACTACCTCTTGGGGCCCTTAACAACAACAACAGCTTGGTGTGTCACGGGCGCCAACACATGGTGTGTGGGTCTCCTCTCTTATATCCACATTATTATTATTATAATAAAAAAGAAGCACTAAGCCACAAGGGCTATACAGCTTATATCCACATATTAGTGATGCAGATTACATGGTGAGTTTAAAATATGTGGGCTGTACTTATAACTTTTCTCTTGACATATGCAAGACATCACCCTTCCTGCAGCAGCAGTTATTATTTGTACTAGTCATTATTATATTTTGTTGCAGAAGTACTATGAAGTTTCTATGTTCAATAAAGCCTAGAGATAAGGCCTGTGTTTCTATCACAACAATTTATTGAACATAGAATCCTGGGCTACCTGGTGGTGATCCTGAGCTAGACTACATCACAACATGGAACGTTTACTAAAACCTGAGAGGTTAGACTTTGACCCCAGCTTATCAATGGCTGCTCAGGAATGGAAGCACTGGTTTAAGATTTCGTTCGGATTTTTAACCCTGGAGGGTTAGCCACCCAGGATAACCCAAGAAAGTCAGTGCATCATCGAGGACTGTCTAACTTATTTCCATTGGGGTCCTTAATCTTGTCCCCCAGGATGCGACCCACACCAGTCGACTAACACCCAGGTACCTATTTACTGCTAGATGAACAGGACAACCCGCCGGGAATCGAACCCAGGCCCTCCATGTGTGAAGCGGGAGCTTTAGCCACCAGGCCACTGGGCCACTAGACTTTCGAAAATTTCTTGGGAGCTCTTCCTGAGTGTGGAAATTTATTTGGTCCCTAAAGTTCCACAGGACAGATCCAGCATGGCCGTACGGGACGGCTGAGCTGGATGGCCCTTATACCCCACCCAAACATGAAAGCATTCTCTCTAGTTGGCGATGGATTGTTGGTAGGCATGTATTTAATTTATAGATTTACTCTTCAGGGAAGGAGTAGGTAGTTTTACTGGTAGTACACTAATATTAGGATCATTGAGACAACTGTAGATAATAATAATGTAGACCTAAGACCTCCACTTTTATCTCGTAGATTTCTGGCCAGTGTCTGGGGAGATTGTGAGTGAGTTTGAACTGTGGGGCCGGTGTGCAACAGGCAGTGCATGCCCAGTATTATTATTATTATAATCAAGGGGGAAGCGCTAAACCCGGAGGATTATACAGCGCCTGGGGGGGGATGTGGAAGGCATTCAGGCTTAATTCGGGGAACTGGAACACAGATCCAATTCCCTAAATCAAGAGCCCCTCACCAACATCAAGGAACCTTCCTTGAGGGGGCATGCCCAGTAAGTACCAGTGTCTCAGAGCAGTCTGGAAGCTAGTGTCCGTGTCTGCATAGCTATACTAGGGGATACATACCCTCTTGGATATAGGAATTTCTAAGGTGCAGGCAGGACACTAATAACGATTGAATATTGCAGGAATTAAGGCTCCCGGTTGCACGTGGTTTCTGAGGGGAAGTACAAAGGGGCTAAGGCTAAGCTTAGGGAAGTTGATGTTCAGGATATGCTGCAACACCAAGTAAGTTAGTCCTTTATACGTGCATGCAGGCGAGTTTCTTGCAACATCAATCATTTGTGAAAATCTGTCCTATAAGCCACTTGTGAGGCTGAGGTACCCACCTCTGAGCTCGGTGTCAACAGAGTTTGCCAGGGTAGGCGACTCACTTGGAGGCAGTCCACACAAATTTTCACACTGAGGAAAATCTAGATAAACTAAGTCTGCTCATTAATTTTGTGTCACCTAAAATATATGAGGCTATTTCTGAGTGTAATACCTATGAAGATGCTATCAAAACCCTCAAGTTTCAGTATATTAAACCTTCAAATGAAATCTTTACATGCTATCGCCTTGCAACTCGCCACCAGCAGATTGGTGAATCCTTACCTTCAAGCACTGAAAATTTTAGGTAAGGACTGTCACTTCCAAGCAGTGACAGCTGCTCAGTATTGTGAAGAGTCCATCGAGGATGCTTTTATTAGTGGCATGCAATCACCAATTCAATTCAATTCAAAGTTTATTCTCTATAAGGATTACAATAATAAGGCAGCGTTTATTGGAGAATAAAACTCTCGACTTAGCCACTGCCATTGACCAGGCAAGAGCTCTAGACTCACCCCAGAAGAATTCTGAAGTATACAGTACCACTCAGCCTTCTCGAGTGGTGAGTGCTGCAATTCCTGACCAAGACTCTTGCAATGAAGTTGCTGTGGAACCTGCCTCAGTGACAGCAGTGGCAGGTACAGTGTGTTTCGTGTTTTTTTCAAGACATCCACATATAAAGTGTCCTGCTCGTGAAGCAATGTGCCATAAATGCCACAAGAAAGGTCACTTTGCTAAAGTATGTCGTGCTAAGGCATTAACAAGAGCTAGTGCTTCCACACATTCCAGTGATCATGCGACTCTAGCAACAGTGACTTCTGCGGCTACTCCAAATTCACTGTCAAAGGCGGTTGTGAAAGTATTCATCAAAGGAACAGAAGTAGATGGTCTTATTGATAGTGGCAGCTCAGAGAGTTTCATTAACCTTGACTTAGTTAAATGCCACTCCTTGACTGTATATCATTCATCAGGTACCGTTTCCATGGCATCAACATCTCTCTCTATTCAGACCTTAGGGTTTTGTAAAGTAAACCTCAGAGTTAATGGAAAGGATTATCAAGATTCACATTTAGCTGTTCTGCCATAACTGTGCTCTGATGTTATCCTTGGTCAGGACTTTAAGAAGCTGCATAGTAGTGTTACCTTAACATATGGAGGTGAACTGCCTCCTTTTGTTGTTTACCTGGAGTTTACCTGGAGAGAGTTCCGGGGGTCAACGCCCCCGCGGCCCGGTCTGTGACCAGGCCTCCTGGTGGATCAGAGCCAGATCAACCAGGCTGTTGCTGCTGGCTGCACACAAACCAACGTACGAGCCACAGCCCGGCTGATCCGGAACTGACTTTAGGTGCTTGTCCAGTGCCAGCTTGAAGACTGCCAGGGGTCTGTTGGTAATCCCCCTTATGTGTGCTGGGAGGCAGTTGAACAGTCTCGGGCCCCTGACACTTATTGTATGGTCTCTTAACGTACTAGTGACACTCCCTAGTTTTGAAGGTTCTCATTATCCATCCTGTCATTTTTCTAGCAGATGCGATTGATACAATGTTATGGTCCTTGAAGGTGAGATCCTCCGACATGATCACTCCCAGGTCTTTGACGTTGGTGTTTCGCTCTATTTTGTGGCCAGAATTTGTTTTGTACTCTGATGAAGATTTAATTTCCTCATGTTTACCATATCTGAGTAATTGAAATTTCTCATCGTTGAACTTCATATTGTTTTCTGCAGCCCACTGAAAGATTTGGTTGATGTCCGCCTGGAGCTTCGCAGTGTCTGCAATGGAAGACACTGTCATGCAGATTCGGGTGTCATCTGCAAAGGAAGACACGGTGCTGTGGCTGACATCCTTGTCTATGTCGGATATGAGGATGAGGAACAAGATGGGAGCGAGTACTGTGCCTTGTGGAACAGAGCTTTTCACCGTAGCTGCCTCGGACTTTACTCTGTTGACGACTACTCTCTGTGTTCTGTTAGTGAGGAAATTATAGATCCATCGACCGACTTTTCCTCTTATTCCTTTAGCACGCATTTTGTGCGCTATTACGCCATGGTCACACTTGTCGAAGGCTTTTGCAAAGTCTGTATATATTACATCTGCATTCTTTTTGTCTTCTAGTGCATTTAGGACCTTGTCGTAGTGATCCAATAGTTGAGACAGACAGGAGCGACCTGTTCTAAACCCATGTTGCCCTGGGTTGTGTAACTGATGGGTTTCTAGATGGGTGGTGATCTTGCTTCTTAGGACCCTTTCAAAGATTTTTATGATATGGGATGTTAGTGCTATTGGTCTGTAGTTCTTTGCTGTTGCTTTACTGCCCCCTTTGTGGAGTGGGGCTATGTCTGTTGTTTTTAGTAACTGTGGAACGACCCCCGTGTCCATGCTCCCTCTCCATAGGATGGAAAAGGCTCGTGATAGGGGCTTCTTGCAGTTCTTGATGAACACAGAGTTCCATGAGTCTGGCCCTGGGGCAGAGTGCATGGGCATGTCATTTATCGCCTGTTCGAAGTCATTTGGCGTCAGGATAACATCGGATAGGCTTGTGTTAATCAAATTTTGTGGCTCTCTCATAAAAAATTCATTTTGATCTTCGACTCTCAGTCTGGTTAGCGGCTTGCTAAAAACTGAGTCATATTGGGACTTGAGTGGCTCACTCATTTCCTTGCTGTCATCTGTGTAGGACCCATCTTGTTTAAGTAGGGGCCCAATACTGGACGTTGTTCTCGATTTTGATTTGGCATAGGAGAAGAAATACTTTGGGTTTCTTTCGATTTCATTTATGGCTTTTAGTTCTTCCCACGATTCCTGACTCCTAAAGGATTCTTTTAGCTTAAGTTCGATGCTTGCTATTTCTCTGACCAGTGTCTCCCATTTCTGTGGACTTAGCACTTTAAGGGTAGATCGACCAGAGCTGTTTGCAAATCTTACTGTGGATTGCCATCCTATATCAGCTAAGTCACGCTGCTATTCTTATGAGGATCGGATGTTCATTGAGAAACTCAGAGGCTGCTGAAGGAGGGTATTATAGAACTGAGTAATTCCCCTTGGTGTGCACAGGTTGTTGTTGTTAAGGATGATTATAGGAAACGGAGACTGGCTATGTGTTTCTATCACAACGTGGCTAACCGATACTGGAACCTGAAACTTCTCACATAGAGAAACAGGGTGCCTCTCCATGAGATACCCATGAGTAAGACGAGTGTGGCCAATGCGAAGATGGGAGAGAGCAGTCTCGCAATCTGAACACTGATGATATAACCAGTTTGGTGGCTCTTGCAGAGCAGGGTTCAATGATAAACGTCTTCGGAGGCTTCTTGCTTTATTTGCAAAGTCGTGGTGGGTACACAGGCTTATGTGCTTGTCCCCATGGCCCGGGAGGGCCATGCCCATGAGGGAGAGAGGGAGTAGACTTGTTGTCTGCTTCTAGGCCGCTGAGTGAGGGCGAGTGGGACCAGCGTCCCTGTGAAGGAAAAGTTCAATAGATAGGTGTAGAGGGAATATATATAGTAACAGTAGTTTCACTGCCGGCTACTAGTTAAGGTAGGGTAAGTCAATCTCCCGTTTTTCCCGCCTTTTCTCCCCCTCCATGAAATTGATAGTTTGTCTGCCGGCTACTAGTTAAGGTAGGGTAAGTCACGCTCCCGTTTTTCCCGCCTCTTCTCCCCCTCCATGAAAGTGATAGTTTGACTGCCGGCTGCTTGTTAAGGTAGGGTCAGTCTAGCTCCCGCTATCCCTTCCCCTCCCTCTTCCCCCCCCCCCCCGAAAGGTGACGTGTGGGGCTCTGGTTAAACAGTAAATCACTAGACTCACAGCTCCCAACTCTACTCTTGGATGTCAGAGAGGGTCACCTGGCAATCAATGAGCAGAACGGATGGAGAAGGACTAACGTCCAGAGACTTCCCCATTTTGTACTGAACTACCTGTGCACCTGTATGAAATTGCAGGACGTAACCCCACATCATTGCAGCGGTAAAGAACCTGCTTTCCTGTCATCGGGATACTACTCACTGGTATACTGTGAAGAACTAGCCAGTGGGTTGCAACCAACACCTGTGACCCCCCCCATCATCAGCAACGGCTACGATTGCAACAACAGTGTCACCAACACCAGACACCCAAGTTTTATAAACATTAGCGTTGAATTCAGACATCATTTATATTTTTCATTTTTCATTTTCTTTCATGTAGGATCAGTATTTCATATTTAAGTGTTTTTTTATTTTATATTTTCTATATAATAAAGTGTTTATGTTTGTCTATTATTATTTCTTTTTCTATTCATTAATTTTCCTGAGGAGGAGCCAGCCTGAGTAATACTGACTGAAGTTGTTACAGGGCTGAGTAAGCCTTCACAAGTGGCGACCTTGCCAGGATCAACTCTACTGAATCGAGATTCAACTCCATCTCGAATCTACCATACCACAGACGGTTACCACCAGCCATGAGTAATCATTCTCTATGGTAGGACTACAGTACAGGTATTTAAAAGATTTGGTGATTGTTATAGTCTCAATTTATTGTAAGTCAAGTCAGGCAGGATATAATATTTAATTCTGCCACCATTTATATGTAACTTGAAACACTTTGGAGGATTAGACTCTAGGGACCCGAGATTTTCCAGTGACAACTTGTTTCATTGAGCTCTTTATTGTATCAAGGGAACTGTCATAGGACACTCTTGATTTGTTGGTGAGAAGATTGGATGGTCAAGGGACCCCATTCTACTTACTGTTTGCTCAGAGCCGGCATAGAATCCTTCGTTTTCGTTAATACATATTGTTTAATTGAAGCAGGGATCGAGCCCTCTGGTTTATTTACAGTTTGAGAGGAGCAGGAATTGAACCCTCCATTTTCTTTAATACCCGTTTCATTTACCCTGATAGTTTAAGTTATTCTTGCAAGTATGGATGAATACCAGTTTTGGATGAATGCTGGAAGTAAGTTAGGAATAACAGGGAAAAATTTAGAATCTTTCATTAGTGCTAAGATCCAGGAAAGACTTGAAAGAGAGAGAATTGAGAGAGAAGAAAGACAGTTAGAAAGGGAAAGAGAAGAAGAAAAGGAGAGACAGAGAATAGAAAGAGAAGAGAATAAGGAGACAGAGAGAATCGAAAGAGAAGAGAATAAAAAGTTAACTTTTACACAACAACAATTAGAGGAAGGAGTAATGGAACAACGTGCAGTCAGTGCACATATTCCAACACCTAATTTACCTCCCTTCACAGAGGGGGAAGACATAACTTCATACATTATCAGGTTTGAAAATACCGCTACCCTCTGTGAATGGCCTGCTGACACCTGGGCTACCAGGTTAGGAATGTTATTTTCTGGTACAGCCTTAAATATCTATGCAACTTTGTCGCAGGATATCATATGTAATTATAACCTACTGAAGAAGGCAATCCTTAAAGCCTATCAAAAAAAGATTTCAGGTATGCCACCTTACAGCCTGGCCAGAACTTTCAACAGTTACAGGTAACACTCTTTCGTTTGTTCGACTTTTGGATAGAGAGTTCAGGAACTGATCACAGTTATGAATCTCTTCGAGACTTCATGGTTGCTGACCAGTTCCTGACAGCTCTTCCTCACCAGATACGAACATTCATCAGAGAACGTAACCTGATTAAAGCTGAGGAAGTTGCTGAGGCTGCTGACCTGTATGCTGAGGCTCACAATTCCTATAAAGACCTAAAGGGATCGAACCCTAAGGGTAAGGGTTCATCAGACCTTAAGAAATCAAAGCCTCTAGTGGAAAGTAAAATGACTTCTTTTATTCCTGTTTGTCATTTGTGTGGTGTTAAGGGACATAAACGTCCAGATTGTCCTTCTAAGAAGGTCCAAAAAGTTGGAAGATGTTTTAAAGACTGTAATGACCAAGCACCCTTCTGTTCAGGAACAGTTAATGGACTTAATGTATCTACCATTTTACGAGACACTGGATGCACATGTATAGTCATTTCTGATAAGCTGTTCCCTAACCTTAAAGAAACTCATTCCTCAGCTATACTTTCAGACTACTTGGGCCGTACGGACACTTTTCCTACCATCCGTTGTTACATTAGGTCTAAATGGTTCACAGGTTGATCTGAAGCCGTACTAGCTCCCATCACTTCTTGCTCCATACTAATAGGTAATGTAAAAGGTGCCATTCTTCCTTCTGAGGTTGACCTTTCATCACCAAAGATGGATATAAGTGTTTCAGATCCTCTTCCTGTGGAGTCAGAGAAGCCCCTCGAAAGTTCAGATGAGACAATGTCTCGTGAGATTCATGTGGGATTAAAAACCAGTGATGCTACTCTCGACAGCGAGGTAGTAGGATCACCGGTTCACTTATTAGATGAAAGTGAAGATATCACCTCCGATACCATAAATGTCTTAACTAGGGCTCAGACCAAAGCCCAGGCTTCTCATACTGTCCATCCTTTGATTTTCCCTGACTTTAAGCCTTTAGATATATCGAAGGACTCCTTTGTCAAGTTACAACGTAATTGCCCTTCTCTTCAGAATTGCCATAATGCCGCTAAACAAAATCAAGTTATCCAAAGGAAAAACTTTTCATATAAATTTGAATATATAAAAGGTATCTTGTACAAGTCAGCATTCAAATTAAATTCAGATGAGATAGACTATTCCATCTTAGTTGTTCCAAGTCAATGCAGAGAGACTGTTCTTAAAATGGCTCATGACCTGCCAGTGGCCGGACATTTCTCGCATCGTAAAACCTTAAATAAAATTAGGGAAACCTATTGTTGGCCAAAAATGTCCTCAGATGTCACTACCTATTGTAGATCATGTAAAGTTTGCCAAGTGTCATCCTCCCGAGGTACCAGGCGAGTACCTATGGTCAAAATGCCTATCTTTACAGTACCGTTTGAAAGAGTAGCTATTGACATCGTTGGTCCTTTATCTCCACTTTCATCTGGGGGACATAGATATATATTAACATTAGTTGATTATGCTTCGAGTTTCCCTGAAGCCATACCCTTAAAGACCATAACTACTACAGAGGTGGCTGAAGCCCTTTTGTCCATCTTCTCCAGAGTGGGCATCCCTAGAGAAATTTTGTCTGACCGTGGGACACAATTCACATCTGACTTAATGCAACATCTATACCAACTTCTGGGAGTGAAGCCTCTCTTCACCACACCCTATCACCCCAGCTGTAATGGGAGGATTGAGAGCCAGCATTCAATTCTCAAGTCCATTTTAAGGAAACTTTGCTCCCTTAAACCTAAGGAGTGGCATCGTTACCTACCCTGTGCTTTGTTTGCCATGAGGGAAGTTCCCAGTGACTCTTTGGGGTTTTCACCTTTTGAACTTCTCTATGGTAGACAGGCCAGAGGTCCACTGTCCATCCTTCATGACTTATGGACTAATGAGGAGGTAAATGCTGAGGTTCAGTCTTCTTACCAGTTTCTCCTTGACCTTAGATCCAAACTTGAGGAGACCTCTGACATAGTTTCGAAAAACCTAAGCTTGTCAATGGACCAGTACAAAACCTATTTTGACTCCAAAAGTCAGAGGAGAAGTTTTAACGTAGGGGATGAAGTTCTTGTACTTTTGCCGATTAAGTCAAATAAATTATTAGTAGCATGGAAAGGTCCATATAAAGTATTAAAAATTTGTGGGAAAGTTGATTACCTCATAGAAGTCAAGGGGAAACCTAAGCTTTATCATATCAACATCCTTAAGAAATATTACCGAAGAAATTCAGTTAACTGCCTTAACAACTTTGACTTAGTTTTTCCTCACGAACTTGATAAGACAACTGAAGAATGCTAAGTGTGCGTAATTGACACCTCTAACTTAGACTATGATGAAGAACTACATGACTTGGTGACTCTTGACCACTCGGACGCAACCACCATTAATATTAATGAATCTTTCGATGACCATAAGAGACATGAACTACTTCAATGTGTGAGTAACTTTTCAGACGTCTTTACTGATATTCCAGGTGTTACCTCCACGGTAGTCCATAAGATTAACTTAGTGACGGACAATCCTATCAAACGGAAATTATACCCAGTTCCAGTTCACCTTAGGGATGCATTTGACCGAGAGGTAGACAAATTATTAAAACTAAAGATCATTGAACTTTCAGTATCTTCATATTGTTCACCAGTAGTCATGGTTAAGAAGGAGGATAATTCATATAGACTTGCTATTGACTTCAGAGGCCTTAATGCTATAACTCGGTGGGATGCTGAGCCTATGCCCTTAATAGATAGCGATCTACACAAATTTTATGACGCTTCCTTCTTTTCAGAGATTGATATTGCGCAGGCATATCATCAAGAAATGTTAGATCCTTCTTCTAAGCAGTACACCGTTTTTCCTACACACCAAGGACTGATGCAGTATAGAACTATGCCCTTCGGTTTGGTAACTGCCTGTGCTACCTACGTGAGACTGATAAGAAAGGTCTTGGGTAATATGCCAAATGTTTCAGTTTATTTTGATAACATTTACGTAATGACATCTACGTGGGGCGAACATATCCAAACATTAACATCAGTTTTGCGTAGGTTATGCTCACATGGCCTCACTGCCAAGCCGAAGAAATGCTTCCTTGGGTATAACAAGATTAGATATCTTGGACTGATACTTTCTAATAACATTCTGCAGCCTCTCCCCAGTAAGATCAAAGCTTTATTAGAATTTAAATTCCCCAAAACCAAGAAGCTCATGCGAAGCTTTCTTGGTTCTGTAAATTTTTATGCACGGTTTATCCCGAACCTTACTGATCTTACAGGCATCTTATCTGACTTCCTTAAGTCTGTGAAGGAACCTCTTGAACTTTCCGACGTAGCTCGGGAAAAGTTTAATGAGATTAAAAGTATCTTCTCAAAAGACCCTGTACTTAAGATTCCAGATATTAATAAAACATTTTGTTTGAGAACTGATGCCTCCAATACTGGCTTAGGTGCGGTGTTACTACAATACCATGATGGTACTCCCTTCCCTGTATGCTTCCTAAGCCGGAAACTCCTTCCCGCAGAAACAAGATACTCCACAATAGAAAAGGAATGTTTAGCCCTTGTGTGGGGTATCTCCAAACTTAAATTTTATTTGTTGGGAAAAGAATTCATTTTAGAAACGGACCACAAACCTTTGATATACCTAGAAACTTTTAAGGGAACCAACAGTCGCCTCTTGAGGTGGACATTGGCACTCCAGGCTTTTAAGTTCCATATTGTGTATATCAATGGTTCATCCAATTATTTCTCTGACTGGTTAAGTCGTGACAGTCAGTAGAAGATTTGTTGCCTTACGCGACTTCAACATGTTAGAACTTTTTCCTCGCCTATTCTTCTTATACTCCTTGACTATAAGTCTTGGTATGGGGGAGTGTGAGGGAAAAGTTCAATAGATAGGTGTAGAGGGAATATATATAGTAACAGTAGTTTCACTGCCGGCTACTAGTTAAGGTAGGGTAAGTCAATCTCTAAGTGGGTGCGGGAGGGAAGAGGAGCGATTGGTGGAATGATGATGTAAAGAGAGTAGTAATGGAGAAAAAGTTAGCATATGAGAAGTTTTTACAAAGTAGAAGTGATGCAAGGAGGGAAGAGTATATGGAGAAAAAGAGAGAGGTTAAGAGAGTGGTGAAGCAATGTAAAAAGAGAGCAAATGAGAGAGTGGGTGAGATGTTATCAACAAATTTTGTTGAAAATAAGAAAAAGTTTTGGAGTGAGATTAACAAGTTAAGAAAGCCTAGAGAACAAATAGATTTGTCAGTTAAAAATAGGAGAGGAGAGTTATTAAATGGAGAGTTAGAGGTATTGGGAAGATGGAGGGAATATTTTGAGGAATTTTTAAATGTTGATGAAGATAGGGAAGCTTTGATTTCGTGTATAGGACAAGGAGGAATAACATCTTGTAGGAGTGAGGAAGAGCCAGTTGTGAGTGTGGGGGAAGTTCGTGAGGCAGTAGGTAGAATGAAAGGGGGTAAGGCAGCCGGGATTGATGGGATAAAGATAGAAATGTTAAAAGCAGGTGGGGATATAGTTTTGGAGTGGTTGGTGCAATTATTTAATAAATGTATGGAAGAGGGTAAGGTACTTAGGGATTGGCAGAGAGCATGCATAGTTCCTTCATATAAAGGCAAAGGGGATAAAAGAGAGTGAAAAAATTATAGGGGGATAAGTCTGCTGAGTATACCTGGTAAAGTGTATGGTAGAGTTATTATTGAAAGAATTAAGAGTAAGACGGAGAATAGGATAGCAGATGAACAAGGAGGCTTTAGGAAAGGTAGGGGGTGTGTGGACCAGGTGTTTACAGTGAAACATATAAGTGAACAGTATTTAGATAAGGCTAAAGAGGTCTTTGTGGCATTTATGGATTTGGAAAAGGCATATGACAGGGTGGATAGGGGGGCAATGTGGCAGATGTTGCAAGTGTATGGTGTAGGAGGTAGGTTACTGAAAGCAGTGAAGAGTTTTTATGAGGATAGTGAGGCTCAAGTTAGAGTATGTAGGAAAGAGGGAAACTTTTTCCCAGTTAAAGTTGGCCTTAGACAAGGATGTGTGATGTCACAGTGGTTGTTTAATATATTTATAGATGGGGTTGTAAGAGAAGTAAATGCGAGGGTCTTGGCAAGAGGCGTGGAGTTAAAAGATAAAGAATCACACACAAAGTGGGAGTTGTCACAGCTGCTCTTTGCTGATGACACTGTGCTCTTGGGAGATTCTGAAGAAAAGTTGCAGAGATTGGTGGATGAATTTGGTAGGGTGTGCAAAAGAAGAAAATTAAAGGTGAATACAGGAAAGAGTAAGGTTATGAGGATAACAAAAAGATTAGGTGATGAAAGATTGAATATCAGATTGGAGGGAGAAAGTATGGAGGAGGTGAATGTATTCAGATATTTGGGAGTGGACGTGTCAGCGGATGGGTCTATGAAAGATGAGGTGAATCATAGAATTGATGAGGGGAAAAGAGTGAGTGTTGCACTTAGGAGTCTATGGAGACAAAGAACTTTGTCCTTGGAGGCAAAGAGGGGAATGTATGAGAGTATAGTTTTACCAACGCTCTTATATGGGTGTGAAGCATGGGTGATGAATGTTGCAGCGAGGAGAAGGCTGGAGGCAGTGGAGATGTCATGTCTGAGGGCAATGTGTGGTGTGAATATAATGCAGAGAATTCATAGTTTGGAAGTTAGGAGGTGCGGGATTACCAAAACTGTTGTCCAGAGCGCTGAGGAAGGGTTGTTGAGGTGGTTTGGACATGTAGAGAGAATGGAGCGAAACAGAATGACTTCAAGAGTGTATCAGTCTGTAGTGAAAGGAAGGCAGGGTAGGGGTCGGCCTAGGAAAGGTTGGAGAGAGGGGGTAAAGGAGGTTTTGTGTGTGAGGGGCTTGGACTTCCAGCAGGCATGCGTGAGCGTGTTTGATAGGAGTGAATGGAGACAAATGGTTTTTAATACTTGATGTGCTGTTGGAGTGTGAGCAAAGTAACATTTATGAAGGGGTTCAGGGAAACCGGCAGGCCGGACTTGAGTCCTGGAGATGGGAAGTACAGTGCCTGCACTCTGAAGGAGGGGTGTTAATGTTGCAGTTTAAAAACTGTAGTGTAAAGCACCCTTCTGGCAAGACAGTGATGGAGTGAATGATGGTGAAAGTTTTTCTTTTTCGGGCCACCCTGCCTTGGTGGGAATCGGCCAGTGTGATTAAAAAAAAAAAAAAAAAAGTCAATCTCCTGTTTTTCCTGCCTTTTCTCCCCCTCCCTGAAATTGATAGTTTGACTGCTGGCTGCTTGTTAAGGTAGGGTCAGTCTAGCTCCCACTATCCCTTCCCCTCCCTCTTCCCCCCCCCTGAAAGGTGACATGTGGGGCTCTGGTTAAACAGTAAATCACTAGACTCACAGCTCCCAACTCTACTCTTGGATGTCAAAAAGGGTCACCTGGCAATCAACGAGCAGAATGGATGGAGAAGGACTAACGTCCAGAGACTTCTCCATTTTGTATTGAACTACCTGTGCACCTGTATGAAATTGCAGGACGTAACCCCACATCATTGCAGCGGTAAAGAACCTACTTTCCTGTCATCGGGATACTACTCACTGGTATACTGTGAAGAACTAGCCAGTGGGATGCAACCAACACCTGCGACCCCCCCCCCCCATCATCAGCAACGGCTACGATTGCAACAACAGTGTCACCAACACCAGACACCCAAGTTTTATAAATATTAGCGTTGAATTCAGACATCATTTATATTTTTCATTTTTCATTTTCTTTCATGTAGGATCAGTATTTCATATTTAAGTGTTTTATATTTTATATTTTCTATATAATAAAGTGTTTATGTTTGTCTGTTATTATTTCTTTTTCTATTCATTAATTTTCCTGAGGAGGAGCCAGCCTGAGTAATACTGACTGAAGTTGTTACAGGGCTGAGTAAGCCTTCACAGTCCCACTGACCTGGGCAGGCCTAGAGGGCAGCACCTGAGTGCTGTGGAATATAAACTAAGCTGGCAGACAGCATAGGCTGTCTGTGCAGACAGTGCAGGCTGCCTACATTTGCTCAGCCACCTACCTCACATCCCAACGTGACAATACTGGTGGTAAAAAAAAAACTCGGTCTCTCTCTCGTAGGAACAGGGCACAGAACACAAAATAAAAAACACGTATATACATATAGACATGGAAAAAAGCTTCCTACAGGGAGGGAAGAAAAAAAACATGTTGGGTGTGCTTAACAACGTGGTCAAAGGCAGTGAGCGTTGAAGGGCATCACTGCATGCCTTCCTGCATCTGGACAGATACTGCAACACAGGAGACATTGCTGCGGCTGAGCTGTGATGTAACAGGGTACAGTCTCCTCTAGAACGGCAAAGCAGTCACTGCAGGTTTCACTCAACCTGGGACACGACATGCCCAAGAGGACCTTAGCACCGCAAGTAGCACAGATGCAGCATGGAATTCATGCCATACCCTACCCTTAATGCCAGTAAACCAGCAATCTGGGATAGCAACCTCACATCTGCTGAGCTACCTCGGTGGACAAAAGGGAGGGTGGCTGGATATCCACCACTAAGCATACCTCCTTTGGCTACCACCCCTGGAATCCAAAAGGCAGCCTCCAGAGATGCACCCATCGCCCGAAAGACACCCAGAGTCACTCCCCGGGAGACTGGAGAGGAATTGGGACATCCCCAGGCAATCCAGATTACACGGCAATGAAATGGGATGGACCCCGGTACCCTTTCCCCTACCTGGAAACTAGTGTGCCTGTGGGAAAAATCCCAAAGGCCAAAAAGAGGAAGGGCAAAAGGGAGGGGGTGGGGAGGAGGAAAAGAAAAAGGGAGAATTGGATAGGGAAGGGGGGGATTGGGGGGTAATTAGGTTCGGTTTGAGGAAGGAGACCAACAGGTCTAATTCCTCAGACCAAGAGCCTCTTCACCACGCCAAGCAGCCCCCCCTTGAAGAGGCCTACCCTGGCTTATCCTGGGTGACTAACATTACCTACCTCGGGTTATCCTGGGTTGGTAACCCTCCCTACCCTGGGTTATCCTGGCTAGCTAACATTCCTTACCCTGGGCTGTCCTGGCTGCTAACACTCCCTACCCAGGGTTATCCTTGGTGGCTAACACTCCCTACCCTGGATTATCCAGGCTGGTTAACTTTCCCTACCCCAGGTTATCCTGGCTGGCTAAAACTCCCTACCATGGGTTATCCTGGATGGCTAACACTCCCTACCTGGGTTATCATGGGTGATTAACACTCCCTACCTGAGTTATCCAGAGTGGCTAACATTCCCTACCCTGGGTTATCATGGATGGCTAACATTCCTTAAACTGGGTTATCCTGGCTGGCTAACACTCCCTACGATGTGTTATTCAGGGTGGCTAACACTCCCTAAACTAGGTTATCCTGGGCAGCTAACACCCCCTGCCTGGGTTATCCAAGTTGGCTAACACTCCCTACCTGGCTTATCCTGGGTGGCTAACACTCTATACCCAGGGTTATCCTGGGAGGTTAACACTCCCTACCTTGGGTTACCCTGGGAGGCTAACAATCCCTGCCCTGGGTTATCCTGGGTGGCTAACACTCCCTATATGGGTTATCCTGGATGGATAACACTCCCTACCTGGGTTATCCTGGATGGCTAACACTTCCTACCCTGGGTTATCCTGGTTGATTTACACTCCCTACCCTTGGTTATCATAGGTGGCAAACATTCCCTACCTCTGGCTATCCTGGGTTGGTAACCCTCCCTACCATGGGTTATCCTGGCTAGCTAACACTCCCTACCCTGGGTTATCCTGGCTAGCTAACACTCCCTACCATGGGTTATCCTGGCTAGCTAACACTTCCTACCCTGGGTTATCCTGGTTGATTTACACTCCCTACCCTTGGTTATCATAGGTGGCAAACATTCCCTACCTCCGGCTATCCTGGGTTGGTAACCCTCCCTACCATGGGTTATCCTGGCTGGCTAACACTCCCTACCTGGGTTATCATGGGTGGTTAACACTCTCTACCTGAGTTATCCAGAGTGGCTAACATTCCCTACCCTGGGTTATCATGGGTGGCTAGAACTCCTTAAACTGGGTTACCCTGGCTGGCTAAAACTCCCTATGATGTGTTATTCAGGGTGGCTAACACTCCCAAAACTGGGTTATCCTGGGTGGCTAACACCCCCTACCTGGGTTATCCAAGTTGGCTAACACTCCCTACCTGGCTTATCCTGAGTGGCTAACACTCCATGCCCAGGGTTATCCTGGGAGGTCAACACCCCCTACTTTGGGTTATCCTGGGAGGCTAACACTCCCTGCCCTGGGTGGCTAACACTCCCTATATGGGTTGTCCTGGATGGATAACACTCCCTACCTGGGTTATCCTGGATGGCTTACACTCTATACCCTGGGTTATCCTAGATGGCTAACACTCTCTACCCTGGGTTAACCTGAGTGGCTAACACTTCCTACCCAGGGTTATCCTGGGAAGCTAACACTGTGAAGGCTTACTCAGCCCTGTAACAACTTCAGACAGTATTACCAAGGCTGGCTCCTCCTCAGGAAAATTAATGGATAGAAAAAGAAATAAGAGTTCACAAAGATAAACGCTTTATTATTTATTAATGCAAAGATAAAACATTGAAATATGAAGGTGTATCCTAATTGAAAGAAAAATGAAAAATGAAATGGAAAAATGACATTTGAATTTAATGCTAATATGTACAGTTATACTGGGGTGTCTGGTTGAGGTTGACACCGTCTTGTAGAAATTGCAGCCATTGCTGATGATGTGGGGGGGTCACAGGTGTTGAGTGACAACCCAATGACTAGTTCTTCACAGAGTCTATAGCCTTGAATAGTCAGTCCAGATGACAGGTTCTTTACCACTACAAAGATGAGGGGCAGTGTCCTGTACAATTAATCAGGTAGGTAGATTATAAGGTGATGTCCCAAGACCATTTTCAGTCCGTCTCCTTCAACACTTCTCGTTGGTTGGCAGGTGACCTGATCTGTCATTCCAAGCTGGAAAGAGAGATAGGTTACCCACTGCTTAAGAAATCACTCTCCATGATAAGTGTAAGATACTCAAAAAAGGTGGTGATTATCGAAAAGTCTCATGTGGAGCTTAAGACTGAAAGGACTAAGTTTATTATTGGTCAAAAGTGAAGCTTTCAACCAATATCCACTAGAATAGGAGCAGAGGCTTTTACTTACAGGTGTGCTGGGAGTTGTGAGTCGAATGATTACTGTTTGGCCGGAGCCCCACACATCACCTTTCGGGGTGGGGAAAAAGGGGGGGAGGGGATAGTGGGAGCTAGACTGACCCTACCTTAACAAGCAGCTGGCAATCAAACTATCGTTACCATATACTCACTCGCTACTCCTATCTGTTGAACTTTTCCCTCACGCTCCCCCATACCAAGACTTATAGTCAAGGAGTATAAGAAGAATAGGCGAGGAAAAAGTTCTAATAGGAAGTCGCGTAAGCCAACAAATCTACTGACTGTCACGACTTAACCAGTCAGAGAAATAATTGGGTGAACCATTGATATATACAACATGAAACTTAAAAGCTTGGAGTGCCAATGTCCACCTTAAGAGGCGACTGTTGGTTCCCTTAAAAGTTTCTAGGTATATCAAAGGTTTGTGATTCATTTCTAAAATAAATTCTTTTCCCAGTAAATAAAATTTACGTTTGGAGATACCCCACACAAGAGCCAAACATTCCTTTTCTATGGTGGAGTATCTCATTTCTGCAGGAGGGAAGTTTTAGATTTAATAAATATACAGGAACTAGGAGTGTGTGCATTTTGTGCAGTAAGCACCTGACACCTATTGCAAGAACTATACTTCTTTGTAACCTGTAAGTACATGCTTGGCCAAAATAAGTGTGCTTGAGTTTATGCCACGTCTTACGATGGGCCAAGTGTTTGGTCACTGGCAAATCATGAGCCATTTGAAGAACAGTCTCTCGACATGGTTTAGGAACAACAAGGAGGGAATAATCTATTGCTGAAGAATGAGATTTAAATACAGATTTATATATGATACCATTAATATATTCAAACTTATGAGATACGTATCTCCCGTGGATAACTTTGCTGTTAAAAGCTTGATTATGACAATCCCGAATTGAAGGGCAATCGCACTGTATATTGACAAAGTCATCCTTGGACATAAAATCTGGGAAAATAAAAGGACTTACGGTGGGAGGAGAGGAGGTAGGAGAAGCCAGGGTTATGGTCTGAGCCCTAGTCAAGACATTGAGAGCGCCAGAGGCAATACCCTTACTTTCACCTGACGAGTGTACAGGTGATCCTGCTACCTAACTATCGAGAGCAGTATCATCTGTTTCCACCCCCAAATGAACAGTACGAGACAATGCAGCTTCTGGTGCGGAATTGTTAAGGGGCTTATTTAACTTGCAACGAAGAGGAGCTTGAAAACTTAGATCCACGGTTGGTGACGAAAGATCCGCCTCTGAAGGAAGAACGGCACCTTTAATATTACCCACTATTACAGAACAAGTAATTGGGGCTAGTACCGCATTAGTCCAACCGGTGAACCATTTAGTTTTCAAGTAACAATGTATTGTAGGGAAAGTATTTTCACGACCCAAGTAATCTGAAAGAACAAGAGGACACACGAGAGGTTTTAAAGTAAGGGAACAGTTTGTCCAAAATAATGATGCATGTACATCCAGTGTCATGTAATATGTCTGAGACTTTTATACCATTAACTGCTCCTGAACATTATTATTATTATAATCAAAAAGAAGCGCTAAGCCACAAGGGCTATACAGCGCTGCAGGGCAGGACGGAAGCGAGGGCATCAGGTGGCAAAAGGGAGGTGGATGAGTAATAGGTTACGGATAACAGCGGAGCAGTGGATGGTGAAAGGGTAAAGGGCAGCAAGAGACTGAGCTAGAAAGGGCTGAGGGAAGTGCATAAGGTATCATCATCAGAGTTTGTGGAGTAAATCAGTTGTTGTCAAGAAGTCAATGAGAGAGTCAGGATTAAAGGAGGGTCCATCAGCAAGAAGGGAAGGTAAAGAGAGAGTAGTAGAATGAAGACGGCGTTGGAGGTAAATTCTGCATGCTCGTTGATAGAGAGGGCAGTCTAACAGAATGTGGCTAATCGATACAGGAACTTGACACTGCTCACAGAGAGGTACAGGGTGCCTCTCCATGAGATACCCGTGAGTAAGATGAGTGTGGCCAATACGAAGATGGGAGAGAGTGGTCTCCCAACCACGGCACTGATGACAAGAAGACGGCCAGTAACCTATGCTCGGTTTAATACAATGAAGTTTGTTACCAAGCAGAGTTGACCAACGTTGTTGCCAACAGGCGTGAAGGTGGGTAGCTATTGCAGCAAAATAGTCCAGAAATGGAACACCTCTATAGGAAATTGGTAAGTCATGTACTGCTGACCGCACAGCAGTGTCTGCCTGTTCATTGCCCTGTACGTCGACACGACCAGGGACCCAACAAAAAATATCTTTATGCTTCATAGAGATATGGCATAGCCAAAGTTGGATACGGAGAACTAGGGGGTGAGATGCATCAAATTTTCGTATAGCCTGTAGAGCACTAATGGAGTCTGAGACTACCACAAATGATGACACAGGCATAGATGCGATCCGAATAAGTGCTGCAAGAATGGCATACAATTCAGCAGTAAAAATGCTAGCTGAAGATAGTAAATGCTCCCGCATAACGCTGTCCAGAAACACTGCTGTGAATCCGACGCCGTCTGAAGACTTAGAGCCATCTGTGTAAACAGCGATGGCATGAGAATGGGAGTGGAAGTGATCAAGAAAAAGAGAGCGGGAAGCCACCGTAGGCAGTTGAGCTTTCGAGCACGGGAGTGAGAAAGAACAGACCCGAACAGCTGGAACTTCCCAGGGGGGTAGGGAAAAGTGAGATGCTACATGAACATATAAAGGTGGTAACTGAAGGGAAGACAAGAGTGAACATAGGCAAAGAGAAAAGGGACGGAGCAAACAGGGGCGGCAAACGAATAAAGAATGTCTACTAATATCGGTGACCATTCTATAAATGGAAGGATTGTGGAGATCGTGAGAGCGTACATAGTAGCGAAGGCAATGGGCATCACGGCGATCAGACAAGGATGGAACATTCGCTTCTGCATAGAGGCTCTCAACAGGGGAAGAGCGAAAAGCACCAAGGCACAAACGTAATCCTTGGTGATGGATAGGGTTAAGGCTAGAGAGAGTAGCAGGAGAGGCTGCTGAATAAATCTGGTCACTATAATCGCGTTTCGATAAAACGAGGGCTAAATGTAGGCGAAGCAGAGTTCGACGATCAGCTCCCCAGGAAAGATGAGCAAGGGTTTTAAGAAGGTTTAGCCGGCTGTGACAAGTTGCCTTCAGAGAGGTAATGTGAGGTTTCCAGGATAACCTATGGTCAAAGAGAAGGCCTAGAAACCTGACTGTATCACGTTCGGGGATACGGGAGCCATAGAGATACAAAGGATGATCGGAGATGAGAGAGCGTCTAGTGAAAGTAATTTGGTGAGTTTTGGTACTTGAAAATTTAAACCCATGTGTGGTGGTGCTCCTGAACAGAAGGGTGCTTGGTCATTACCGTCAACAAAACATCTACCAACTTTTTCTAATTTCTTGGAAGGACAATCTGGACGTTTATGTCCAATACCACCACACCGATGACATGTTGGTATAATAGCTGGTGACTTTGTTTCTACTGTAGGCTTCTTAATCTTTGGTTCAGGTGAGCCATTGCCCTTAGGGATCGATCCCTTTAGGTCTTTATAGGAATTGTGAGCCTCAGCATACAAGTCAGCAGCCTCAGCAACTTCCTCAGCTTTAATCAGGTTACGTTCTCTAATGAATGTTCGTATCTGGTGGGGAAGAGCTGTCAAGAACTGGTCAGCAACCATGAAATCTCTAAGAGATTCATAACTGTGATCAATTCCTGAACTCTCCATCGAAGTCAAACAAATGAAAGAGTGTTACCTGTAACTGCTGAAAGTTTTGGCCATGCTGTAAGGTGGCATACCTGAAATCTTTCCTATAAGAAATTGTGGTTTTTTGATATGCTTTAAGGATTGCCTTCTTCAGTAGGTTATAATTACGTATGATATCCTGCGACAAAGTTGCATATTCAAAGCTGTACCAGAAAATAACATTCCTAACCTGGTAGCCCAGGTGTCAGCAGGCCATTCACAGAGGGCAGTGGTATTTTCAAACCTGATAATGTATGAAGTAATGTCTTCACCCTCTGTGAAGGGAGGTAAATTAGGTGTTGGAATATGTGCACTAGCTGCATGATGTTCAATTACTCCTTCCTCTAATTGTTGTTGTGTAAAAGTTAACTTTTTATTCTCTAATTCAAGGCGAGATTTTTCGAGCTCGTGATCTTTTTCTCTCTCTCTTAACTCATGTTCTCTAGCTCTTTCCTCAGCTTCTCTATCCTTTGCTTTTTCCTCAAGTTCTCTTAACCTAACTTGTTCCTCATGTATTTTAGCTTGTTCCTCACGTACTCTAGCTCTCTCCACATGATCAAGTCTATCACGCTCCTTTTTGTCTTCTCTCTCTCTGTCTATCTTGGTTTTCTCTTTCAATTTGATCTCTCCTTTTTCTCCTCTCTTTCTCTTTCTTTCTTGACTTTCTCTTTCAATTCGATCTCTCTCCTTTTTCTCCTCTTTCAATTCTCTCTCATTTTTCTCCATTCTCTTTCTGTCTTCTCTCTCAATTCTTTCCTTCTCTATTCGTTCCTGGATCTTAGCACTAATGAAAGCTTCTAAATTTTTCCCCATTATTCCTAACTTACTCCCAGAGCTCATCCAAAACTGGTATTCCTCCATACTTGCAAGAATAACTTAAACTACCAGGGGAAAATGAAACGAATATATCAAAGAAAACGGAGGGTTCAATTCCTGCTCCGCTCAATCTGTAAATAAATCAGAGGGTTCGATCCCTGCTTCGATTAAACAGTATGTGTGAATGAAAATGGAGGGTTCTATGCTGGCTCCGAGCAAACAGTAAGTAGAATATTGTCCCTTGACCATCCAATCTTCTCACCAACAAAAAATCAAGAGTGTCCTACAACAGTTCCCTTGATATAATAAAGAGCTCAATGAAACAACTTGTCACTGGAAAATCTTGGGTCCCTAGAGTCTATTCCTCCAAATCGTTTCAAGCTCAAAAATAAAGGCGACAGAATTAACTAGTATATCCTGCCTTGACTTGACTTACAATAAATTAAGACTACAACAATCACCAAATCTTTTAAATACTTGTACTGAGTCCTACCATAGAGACTGATTGCTCAGGGCTGGTGGTAACCGTCTGTTGTATGCGGCATTGAAGTTCCAATGGTAGATTCGAGATGGAGTTGAATCTCGATTCAGTCGAGTTGATCCTGGCAAGGTCGCCACTTGTGAAGGCTTACTCAGCCCTGTAACAACTTCAGACAGTATTACCAAGGCTGGCTCCTCCTCAGGAAAATTAATGAATAGAAAAAGAAATAATAATTCACAAAGATAAACACTTTATTATTTATTAATACAAAGATAAAACATTGAAATATGAAGGTGTATCCTACTTTAAAGAAAAATGAAAAATGAAATGGAAAACTGACATTTGAATTCAACGCTAATATGTACAGTTATACTGGGGTGTCTGGTTGAGGTTGACACCGTCTTGTAGAAATTGTAGCCGTTGCTGATAATGTGGGGGGGGGGGGGTCACAGGTGTTGAGTGACAACCCAACGACTAGTTCTTCACAGAGTCTATAGCCTTGAGTAGTCAGTCCAGATGACAGGAACACAGGTTCTTTACCACTGCAAAGATGAGGGGTGGTGTCCTGTACAATTAATCAGGTAAGTCTCCTTCAACACTTCTCGTTGGTTGGCAGGTGACCCGATCTGTCATTCCAAGCTGGAAAGAGAGACAGGTTATCCACTGCTTAAGAAATCACTCTCCATGTTAAGTGTAAGATACTCAAGAA
Source organism: Cherax quadricarinatus (assembly GCF_038502225.1). NCBI lineage: Eukaryota > Metazoa > Arthropoda > Malacostraca > Decapoda > Parastacidae > Cherax > Cherax quadricarinatus. The sequence goes on along the minus strand of NC_091295.1, from coordinate 64,549,960 downwards.
AGGTGGTGATTATCAAAGTCTCATGTGGAGCTTAAAACTGAAAGGACCAAGTTTATTATTGGTCAAAAGTGAAGTTTTCAACCAATATCCACTAGAATAGGAGCAGAGGCTTTTACTTACAGTTGTGCTGGGAGCTGTGAGTCGAGTGATTACTGTTTGGCCGGAGAGCCACACGCAGGGCCGGATTACCGCATAGGAAAACTAAGCATTTGCCTAGGGCCCCGCGCATTTGGGGGCCCCGCGGTCCAAGGGGTTCAGGGGCTCATCCAAGACTGCGCACATGGTGCAAGTGCAAAGGGATCCCTACCTAAAAAGTTCAAGTGTTTGGAGAGTAAAATTGATTTTTAAAAATTAATCAAAACAAAAATAAATAATGAAATACTTCGTCATTCTGGATTCACTGATTACAGAATTAGTGAAAAGAAAAGAAATCTACCAGAATCTCAATGACAAGTTTGGATTTCTGTTCAAAATTACTACTATGCCAGATGCAGAATTGAGAGAAGCTGCATTACTTTAATAGCCTAATCTAGTAATACTGTGCTGTCTTGAGTTTATTCTCTTTAAAATGCATGATTTAACAAGATAGTTATAATGGCTGTTGGTAAATGGTTTTGGTTGTCTTGATGTGCTTTCCCTATTAAATTTCATCTAAATAGCCAGAATGTATTTAATTAGACCTTAAACAGGCTCACACCGACCGCCCCCACCCCAAAGCTGGAAGGGGTCGCATCGCTTACCCGTAACTCAAAGGGGCCCCGCCAATCTGAATAGCTTAGGGCCCGGAGACTTCTTAATCTGGCCCTGGCCACACGTCACCTTTTGGGGTGGGGAAAAAGGGGGGGAGGGGATAGCGGGAGCTAGACTGATCCTACCTTAACAAGCAGCCAGCAGTCAAACTATCGTTACCATATACTCACTCACTACTCCTATCTGTTGAACTTTTCCCTCACACACTCCTTACCCTGGGTTATCCTGGAAGGCTAACACTCCCTGCCCTGGGTTATCCTGGGTGGGTAACACTCCCTACCTGACTTATCCTGGGTGGCTAACACTCACTACCTGGCTTATCCTGGATGGCTAACACTCCCTACCTGGGTTATCATGAGTGGTTAACACCCCCTACCTGAGTTATCCAGAGTGGCTAACATTCCCTACCCTGGGTTATCATGGGTGGCTAACACTCCTTAAAACTGGGTTATCCTGGCTGGCTAGCACTCCCTACAATGTGTTATTCAGGGTGGCTAACACTCCCTACCTGGCTTATCCTGGGTGGCTAACACTCCATACCCAGGGTTATCCTGGGACATTAACACTCCCTACCTTGGATTACCCTGGGAGGCTAACACTCCCTGCCCTGGGTTATCCTGGGTGGCTAACACTCCCTATATGGGGTTTCCTGGATGGATAACACTCCCTACCTGGGTTATCCTGGATGGCTAACACTCAATACCCTGGGTTATCCTAGGTGGCTAACACTCCCTACCTCCGGTTATCCTGGGTTGGTAACCCTCCCTACCCTGGGTTATCCTGGCTAGTTAACACTCCCTACCCTGGGTTATCCTGGCTAGCTAACACTCCCTACTCTGGATTATCCTGGCTGGTTAACTTTCCCTACTCCAGGTTATCCTGGATGGCTAACACTCCCTACCTGGGTTATCATGGGTGGTTAATGTTCCCTACCTGAGTTATCCAGAGTGGCCAACATTCCCTACCCTGGGTTATCATGGGTGGCTAGAACTCCTTAAACTGGGTTATCCTGGCTGGCTAACACTCCCTACGATGTGTTATTCAGGGTGGCTAACACTCCCTAAACTGGGTTATCCTGGGTGGCTAACACTCCCAAAACTGGGTTATCCTGGGTGGCTAACACCCCCTACCTGGGTTATCCAAGTTGGCTAACACTCCCTACCTGGCTTATCCTGGGTGGCTAACACTCCATACCCAGGGTTATCCTGGGAGGCTAACACTCCCTACCTTGGGTTACCCTGGATAGCTAACACTCCCTGCCATGGGTTATCCAGGGTGGTTAACACTCCCTATATGGGTTATACTGGATGGATAACACTCCCTACCTGGGTTATCCTGGGTGGCTAACACTCCCTAACTGGTTTATCCTGGGTGGCTAACACTCCAGACCCTGGGTTATCCTGGCTGGCTAGCACTCCCTACCATGGGTTTTCCTCCAAGGATAACACTTCCTACCCTGGATTATCGTGGGTGGCTAACACTCCCTACCCTGCATTTATCCTGGCTTTCTAACACTCCCTACCCTGGGTTATTCTGGCTGGCTAACACTCCATACCCTGGATTATCCTGGCTGCTTAACTCTCCCTGCCCCAGGTTATCCTGGCTGGCTAACACTCACTACCCCAGGTTATCCTGGCTGGCTAACAATCCATACCCTGGGTTAACCAGGATGGCTAGCATTCCCTACCTGGGTTATCATGAGAGGCTAACACTCCCTACGTTGGTTTTTCATGGGTGGCTAACACTCCCTAAACTGTGTTATCCTCGCAGCCTAACACTCCCTACCCTGGGTTATCCTGGGTGGCACACTCCCTACCCTGCATTATCCAGGGTGGCTAACACTCCCTAAAATGGGTTATCCTGGGTGGCTAACAATCCCTAACTGGATTATACTGGTTGGTTAACACTCACTACCTGGCTTATCGTGGGTGGCTAACACTCCCTACCCAGGGTTATCCAGGGAAGTGAACACTCCTTACCCTGGGTTATCCTGGGAGGCTAACACTCCCTGCCCTGGGTTATCCTGGGTGGCTAACACTCCAGACCCTGGGATATCCTGGCTGGCTAGCACTCTCTACCATGGGTTTTCCTGGGAGGCTAACAGTGCCTACCCTGGATTATCCTGGGTGGCTAACACTACCTACCCTGGGTTATTCTGGGTGGATAACAATTCCTATTTGGCTTATCCTGGGTGGCTAAAACTCCCCACCTGTGTTATCCTGGGTGAATAACACCCTACCTGGCATATCCTGGGTAGCTAACACTCCATACCCTGGGTTATCTTAAGATGCTAACACTCCCTGCCCTGGGTAATCCTGGGTGGCTAACACTCCCTACCTGGGTTATCCAGGGTAGCTAACACTCACTACCATGGGTTATCCTGGGAAGCTAACACTTCCTGCCGTGGGTTATCCTGGGTGGCTAAAACTCCCCATCTGTGTTATCATGGGTGGCTAACACACCCTACCTGGCATATACTGGATAGCTAACACTCCATACCCTGGGTTATCCTAAGATGCTAACACTCCCTGCCCTGGGTAATCCTGGGTGGCTAACACTCCCTACCTGGGTTATCCAGGGTAGCTAACACTCACTACCATGGGTTATCCTGGGAGGCTAACATTCTCTACACTGGGTTATCCTAGGTGTACTGTGTGTGTATTACACTTTTTGTTGTTTTTAATGCCTAGTTCTATTGCTAACTTAATGTATGTTAGTGTAAACTTTTAATCTGGCATTTATATACATTTATAAGTGAAAAAATGTTGTGCTTTCCGGTGATGTCTGCTTTCCGGCAGCAGCCTAGAACCTAACCTGCTGTATAAGTGGGGTCCTAACGTATAGCTTATGAATGTTAATTTACATTTAAAAGCTTTATACAAAATTTGAAGGAAATATTCATGGTTCATACTGACCTAGACTCGGCAACTCTTCCCATCTCCTTAACACAACCTACTACGCTACAGTACACGTCTTCATAGCCCAAAACCGAAGCAACAACCCCCTCCCCCACCATTTTTTTGCTTGACTGTTACATTTTTCATGGCTGTTACTTTTTGAAATTCTCATCTATTTAATAACAGGCAGTATTTCACCATTTCTAAGATAGTGAATGATTAATGAACCTTAAAGACTGATTATCGAAGTATTTTCTAGTGAAAATGGTGTGTCCCTATATTATTTTCCCACAATAAAACTTTGTCACTTTGATCTTGCATATTTATTTGTGTTGTATTATAACTAATTTTTATTGATAGACCACACTCTAACTTGACATAAACAAAGTAAATTAACCTTTTGAGGGTCGCCAAATTTTCAAAACAAAAAAATTATTTTTTCTTATGAAAAGATAGAGAATATTTTCCTGATCATAATGACACCAAAAGTATGAAATTTGATGGAAAACTTACGGAATTATGCTCTTGCAAAGTTAGCGGTCTCGATGATGTTTACTCATTGGCGATTTTGCCCACTTTGAGCCCTATTTTTGGCCAATTCCAGTGTACTAGTCGACAAAAATCATAACTATTTCGCTAGAACTCTGCTTTTTTCCATCGAATGAGTACAAGAAACCACCCATTTACTGATTTCAACTATCCAATAAAGTGGTCAGAATTTAGCAATTTTGCCAGTTTCACACAATTTTCAAAAGATGCCAATTTCCAAATAGGGTCCAGAATAAACAAGAAAGACATTCCTGGCACTAAAATAACATTTCCTCTGTTCATTAGTCACATCCCCATGCCCCTCTTACATTTCTTTTGCTTTCCAATTTGAATTTTTATTCTCACAAAAAATAGAAGATTCACTGTTATGCAGACTACTGTATTAGTGTATAAATGGTATAAATAATACCAGCGCACTTGTGAGAGAATATTAGAATCACCAGTAGACGTGTATTGGACGTGTGGCATGATCTGTTTACTTTTGAACTTTGGCAAAAATCGAACATTTCTGCTATTTTGAGCTCAATTTCAAGGTACTTTTCAGTGTGAAACCAATCAAAATCATCTCAATTTCTGTAATATGTCTTCCATTCTATAAAATAAGACCAGGAAAACTAGAATACAACCATAAATACCATATGAAAATACAGTGCAAAGTCACTGTTTTAAACCAAAAACACGGTCAAAGTTTTTTTTTTCTCATTATGCACTGTGTGCTGCAGGATTTTTTTATACTGTGCACACTGACCACATAGACCCATTCTTTCATAGGTAGGCCTACCAGCTTTCTCTTGCTAGATTTGAGGGAGCTAGAATTTATGCGTACTAGTACATTAAAAACCCTGGCACGTAAGCCGTACTAGTACGGCCGAAACCCCGAAAGGGTTAGGGAAAATTGCTGAAAGATAGGAGAGGGATATTAATTTACAATTAGTGAGGACCGTTTGCTCTGGTATGTTCATATCTAGAATAGATGTGGTCAGTTAATATGTTTGGTATAACTTTTTAAAGAAATGTGGAATGTTTTCACTGATGTTGACATGTTAACTGCAGGTAATAATGACATGGGTAATAATGCTATCAGCTCTTCAAGACCATATAAAGATCAGTGGGTTAGGAGAAATTTGTCGACCTACATAAATTAGCTATCACACAAAAATACAGCCTCTCCTCACTTAACGACGGAGATAGGGACCTAAGACTCCATCAGTAAACGAGGAGCATACTATAATGGTAGTGGATTTGCATCAACTATCTCTGATATTATTTTAATATCACCTTTACACCATTTATAACGTTTCTGGTATATTTTTAAATGTTTATACAGCAGTGTACTGCATAATGTAATAAACAGAATTGAGGAAATCAGCTATAATATACATTATTTAGGTATAAATACTGGCCAGAGAGCCCATCATAAATCCAAAGCGTCGGTAAACGAGTACGTCGCTAAGTGAGGAAAGGCTGTATACACATTACAAAATAAATTTCTCACATAATACCAAATGTCAAATGGAAAACATTTTTCACAGAGAAAAATCTTGTAAAACATCCAGAGAAGCACCTTTAAAATCATTAATAGCACCATCAGTCTATTTCTCATGAGTATGAACAAGATCAAAAATATATTTACAGAATAGAAAGGAATATTATAAAATTAAGCAATCAATCAAGTTTATTCTCTTTAAAGGTTGCAATGAGGGGTTTACATATTAAAAAATAATTACAGAGAGGCCCACTATCACACCCAGAATGACTAGGCATTTCAGGCAGACTAAGATTAATTCAAAACTCTATATTGGCACAGATTATGGAGCATATTGGTATTAAGGCTAAGTAACTGCATTACAGTTCGTAAATTTAGCAATGTGATTGGTTTTGCTTTGGTACAATACATAGTTTCTATATTGGAGTATCACTGGCAGGCTTATGACTAGGTAAAATTCATTAGGTAATACATGTAGTTGTATTACGTATTTCTATGTTTATAGTCAATTGGGCGAGTGTAACTGCAAATTGTGGGGAATCACAGATATTGAGGGGAGGTCTAGGTTGCTTTTTGTGTGTGTATGATACAGGAGAATAGGCGGTTTTCGTGTAGTTAGCTGATGGTGGGGTGTGCCAGTGGTAGTTTTGAAAGTGATGAATATATCCGCAGTTCTAGAGTTTTCAGATAGTGTTCCAGATTTTGGGACCTTTTATATACATTGAATTTTTGTATAGGTTTAGCTGGACATGGGGAATGTCAAGCAGATGTTTGTGTCTAGTGTTATGCCTGTGCGTCCTGTCACAACTATCAAGGCAGTGTTTTAGGTCAGGGTTAATATTGGAATTTAAGGTTCTGTAAATGTAGGTTGCACAGTAGTAAGTGTGGATGTTCTAACAGCAAGAAAGTTTAGATCTATGAAGAGTGGGGGGGGGGGTTGCCTGGGATTGGATTGTATGATTATTCTTATTGCAGCTTTCTGTTGGGTTATTATTGGCTTTAGGTGTATTGCTGCAGCTGATCCCCATGCACAAACAGCATAGGTGAGGTAGGGATAAATGAGTGAATAGTATAGTCTGATTATTATTATTATAATCAAAAAGAAGCGCTAAGCCACAAGGGCTATACAGCGCTGCAGGGTAGGGAAGGAAGCGAGGGTATTGGATGGCAGAAGGGAGGAGGGATGATCAGCAGGTTACAGAAAACAGCGGGGCAGGGGATAGTACGGGGGTAGAGGGTAGCAAGAGATTGAAGTAGAAAGGGCTGAAGGTATCAGAATTTGTGAAGTAAGTCAGTTGTTGTCAAAAAGTCAATGAGAGAGTCCGGATGAAAGGTGGGTCCATCAGCGAGAAGGGAAGGTAAAGAGAGAGCAGCGGAGCGAAGACGACGACAGAGGTAAATTCTGCGTGCTCGTTGATAAAGTGGGCAGTCCAACAGAATGTGGCTGACTGATAATGAAGCTTGGCAATTCTCACAAAGAGGAGCAAGACGCCTCTCCATGAGATATCCATGAGTAAGACGAGTATGGCCAATGCGAAGATGGGAGAGAGTAGTCTCCCAACCTCGACACTGGTGATAAGAAGACGGCCAGTAACCTATACTCGGTTTAACAGATTGAAGTTTGTTGCCGAGCCGAGGACAGCAAAAGGATTAGATACAGGAGTGACTATGGGAGAAGTAACCACAGAGGTGGGTGTAGAAGATGGGATACCAGAAGTGGGGGGACGTTTTGAAACATGGGAATAAGAAACACGTGGGAGTCTCCCTTGGAGGCGGAGATGAGAAACTGCCATGGCATAAGGGAGACCTTCTGTCTCTTTGAGGTAACGGATTTCCCGCTCGTTTAAATAGACTTGACAACGGCGAGAGTACGAAGGGTGAGCCTCATGACAGTTAAGGCAAGAGGGAGATCGATTGCAAGACGTATTAGAATGGTCATCGGCACCACAGACTGGGCATTTGGCGATAGATTTGCAATATTTTGCTGGATGGCCAAATCGCCAGCAATTTCTACACTGTTGTGGTGTAGGGATCACCTTTCGAACTTGTAACCGATGTCCTGCTATATAAACTGAGGATGGGAGTTCTCGGCTGTCAAAAGTTAAACGAGCCACATTGCTAGGGTATCGTCTCCGCCCGCAGGCAGGAAGAACGTAAGTGTCTACCTTGAGGATTGGGAGATCTTGGAGTTCCAGCTGTTCAAGAATGTCAGTGCCACATGTCTGGAAATTTTGTTGAACTATGGTATGGGGCAGAATGACGATACCACTACAAGAATTGAGGGAATGATGTTTTTCAAGAGTGACAGGAACAGTATCGATATGGGAAAGACGAGAGAGCTCATGAGCCTGGGTAGCATTCTGTACGGTAATGATGCGCGTACCGCTCTTAAGAGCATGAAAAGAAATATCTTTACCAACATGGCGTAGGAGTGCCTTGCCAATACTGTGGTCAGAAAGATAGGCAGTAGAGGAAGTCGGTCGTAAAGTGAAGAATTTAGTCCATTGTCCAGTCTGAAACTGAGTGTGGAAAGGTAGTGAAGGACGTGTCGATCGTTTCTGAGAAGAACGAGAAGGTGGAGAAGTATCATCAGCAGGTAATTGTCGTTGGTGTTTAGGCGTGGGACCAGACTTGGTCCGACGTGGAATGGGTCGGCGATTTGAAAATTGCCGCACCGTAGAGGGAGAGGCCGGAAGCATAGTCAGAGGAGAGCGAAGGTCCGATAAATCGAAGGAGTCAGTCGAGGCCTCAGTACCTGAAGCGGGTGAGGAAACAGCACCGGCAATAGGTACAGAGGCATGAGGAGTGTCTGAAGAGTGGTCCAAAGACGAGGCGGGGTCAGAACGGGGTGCGGTATCAAGAAGGGGCCCGGGGGTAGTAGGTTCATGGACTAGGGCTGCCATGGTTAGGTTACTTCTTTCTTTTTGTTTTTTAGAAAAAAAAGAAAGAAAAAAAGAAAATAAAAATAAAAAAAGAATAAAAAAAGGGGGGACCGGGGAGGGATAGTTCCTAGGAGGAATGAAAGGGCCAGAAATCTCCCTCCGCGCCCAAGAGGACCTCAGCACCGCAAGTAGCGCAGATGCAGCATGGAACCCGTGCCATACCCTACCCATCATGCTAGTAAACTAACAATCCGGGATAGCAACCTCACATCTGCCGAGCTACCTCGGTGGACAAAAGAGAGGGCGGCCGGATATCTGCCACAAAGCATACCTCCTTCGGCCACCACCCCCGGAATCCGAAAGGTGGCTTCCAGAGATACACCCGTCACCCAAAAGACACCCAAAGCTACTCCGGGATACCGGAGAGGGATCGGGACATCCCCAGGCAATCCAGATTCCACGGCAAACTACGCCACCGCCAAGAACCTCAACGGAATGGGATAGACCCCAGTATCCTTTCCCCTACCTAGGAACTAGCGCGCCTGTGGGAGAAATCCCAAAGGCCAAAAAGAGGAAGGGCAAAAGGGAGGGGTGGGGAGGAGGAGGAGGAGGAAAGAAAAAAGGGGAGGATGGGGAGGATGGGATAGGGGAGGGGAGATTGGGGGGTAATTAGGTTCGGTCTGAGGAAGAAGACCGACAGGTCTAATTCCTCAGACCAAGAGCCTCTTCACCACGCCAAGGAGCCCCCCTTGAAGAGGAGTATAGTCTGAGAAGGGCAGATTGTGGCACATAGTAACATATCTTGGAGAGGATCCCAACAGTTTTGGATACTTTTTTTATGTGTTGGATATGGGTGCTGAAATTCAGGTTGCTGTAAAAGTGCAGGCCTAGGAATTTGCCCTCATTATGTCTGGCAATAAGAGTGTTGTCAATCTTAATGTTAAGTTTAAGTTTACTGGCTGTCATCCAAGTAGATATTTTGAGTAGCTCCTCGTTAACAATGGTGTTGAGGGTGGCAAAATTTGGGTGGGAGATGACACAAGCAGTGTCGTCAGCAGGTGAATATCACTGATGTATAAGAGGAAGAGGAGGGAGACCAAGGACACTTCCCTGTGGTACTCCAGTATCAAGTGGCCATGTTGATGAGGTTGTGCCTTTAATAGTGACATACTGATACCTATTAGTAAGGTGGGATTTGAAATATGCAAATGCATGCCCTCTTATACCATAATGGTCAAATTTGTGGAGTAGGATGCCTGATCTACTGTGTCAAAAGCTTTTCTTAGGTCAATATTATTATTATTATAATAAAAAAGAAGCGCTAAGCCACAAGGGCTATATAGCGCTGCAGGGTAGGAAAGGAAGTGAGGGTATTGGGTGGCAGAAGGGGGGAAGGGCGATCAGTAGGTTACAGAAAACAGCGGGGCAGGGGATAGTGCAGGGTAGAGGGTAGCAAGAGATCGAGGTAGAAAGGGCTGAAGGTATCATCAGAGTTTGTGAAGTAAGTCAGTTGTTGTCAAAAAGTCAATGAGAGAGTCTGGATGAAAAGTGGGTCCATCAGCGAGAATGGAAGGTAAAGAGAGAGCAGTGGAGTGAAGACAATGTTGGAGGCATATCCTGCGTGCTCGTTGATAAAGTGGGCAGCGTAATAGAATGTGGCTAAACGAATATGGAACCTGACAATTCTCACAGAGAGGAGCAGGGTGCCTCTCCATAAGATAACCATGAGTAAGACGAGTATGGTCAATGCGACGACGGGAGAGAGTAGTCTCCCAACCTCAACAGTGGTGACAAGAAGACGGCCAGTAACCTATACTCGGTTTAATAGACTGAAGTTTGTTACCAAGCAGAGTAGACCAACATTGATGCCAACGGGTGTGAAGGTGGGTAGCTATTGCAGCAAAATAGTCCATAAATGGAACACCTCTATATGAAACTGGTAGGTCATGTACTGCTGACTGCCCAGCAGTGTCTGCCTGTTCATTGCCCTGTACGTCAACATGACCAGGGACCCAACATTATTATTATTATTATTATTATTATTATAATAATCAAAAAGAAGCGCTAAGCCACAAGGGCTATACAGCACTGCAGGGTAGGGAAGGAAGCGAGGGTACTGGGCGGCAGAAGGGAGGAGGGATGATCAGTAGGTTACAGAAAACAGCGGGGCAGGGGATAGTACAGGGGTAGAGGGTAGCAAGAGATTGAGGTAGAAAGGGCTGAAGGTATCAGAATTTGTGAAGTCAGTCAGTTTTTGTCAAAAAGTCAATGAGAGAGTCCGGATGAAAGGTGGGTCCATCAGCGAGAAGGGAAGGTAAAGAGAGAGCAGCAGAGCGAAGACGACGACGGAGGTAAATTCTGCGTGCTCGTTGATAAAGTGGGCAGTCTAACAGAATGTGGCTGACTGATAATGGAGCCTGGTATTTCTCACAGAGAGGAGCAGGGCGCCTCTCCATGAGATATCCATGAGTAAGATGAGTATGGCCAATGCGAAGACGGGAGAGAGTAGTCTCCCAACCTCGACACTGGTGATAAGAAGACGGCCAGTAACCTATACTCAGTTTAATAGATTGAAGTTTGTTACCGAGCATAGTAGACCAACATTGTTGCCAACAGGTGTGAAGGTGGGAAGATATTGCAGCAAAATAGTCCGTAAATGGAATACCTCTATGTGAAACTGGTAGGTCATGTACTGCTGACCGCGCAGCAGTGTCTGCCTGTTCATTGCCCTGTACATCAACATGACCAGGGACCCAACAAAAAACAATATCTTTATGCTTGGTAAAGATGCGGCGTAGCCAAAGTTGGATACGGAGGACTAAGGGGTGAGGCGAATCAAATTTCTGTATAGCCTGTAAAGCACTAAGGGAGTCTGAGACAACCACAAATGATGACACAAGCATAGATTCAATATGGATAAGTGCTGCAAGAATGGCATACAATTCAGCAGTAAAAATACTAGCCGAAGATAGTAAATGCCCTCCTACGACGCTATCCGGAAACACTGCTGCGAATTCTACGCCGTCAGAAGACTTAGAGCCATCTGTGTACACTGCAATGGCATGAGAATGAGAGTGGAAGTGGTCAAGAAAAAGAGAGTGGGAAGCGACCGTAGGCAGTTGGGCTTTCGAGCAAGGGAGAAACAACAGACTCGAACAGCTGGAACTTCCAATGGGGTAGGGAAAAGGGAGATGCTACATGAACATAGAGGTGGTAATTGAAGAGAAGACAAGAGCGAATGTAGGCGAAGAGAGAAGGGATGGAGTAAACAGGGGCGGCGAACAAATAAAGAATGTCTACTAATATCAGTGACCATTCTATAAATGGAAGGATTGCGGAGATCATGAGAGTGTACATAGTAGCGAAGGCAATGGGCATCACGGCGATCGAATAAGGATGGAACGTTCGCTTCTGCATAGAGGCTCTCAACAGGGGAAGAGCGAAAAGCACCAAGGCATAAACGTAATCCTTGGTGATGAATGGGGTTAAGGCTAGAAAGAGTAGCAGGAGAGGCCGCTGAATAGATCTGATCACCATAATCAAGTTTCGATAAAATGAGGGTGGAATGTAGGCGAAGGAGAGTTCGACGATCAGCTCCCCATGAAAGATGAGCAAGGGTTTTAAGAAGGTTCAGCTGGCTGTGACAAGTTGCCTTCAGGGAGGTAATGTGAGGTTTCCAGGATAACCTATGGTCAAAGAGGAGGCCTAGAAACCTGACTGTATCATGTTCAGTGATATGTGAGCCATAGAGGTACAAAGGATGATCAGAGATAACAGAGCGTCTAGTGAAAGTAACTTGGTGAGTTTTGGTGCTGGAAAATTTAACCCATGTGTGGTGGCCCAATTGGAAACACGGTCGACCGCATGATGGAGAGAAACTGTAATGAGGTGGCAGTCAGCGCCTGCACAGGCAATAGCGAAGTCATCAACATAGAGTGATGACCAAATATTTGATGGAAGACTAGAGGCCAAATCATTTATAGCAAGGAGAAAAAGTGTTGTGCTCAGAACACATCCCTGGGGGACACCTTCAGCTTGGATAAAGTCCGGGGAGAGCACATTATTAACCCGAACACGGAAACGACTGTCAGTTGAAAAGTTCTTAAGGAAGATGGTAGATTGCCTTGGAGGCCTAAGGAGTGGGCTTGGGCCAAAATATTTTACCTCCAAGTTGTGTCAAATGCCTACTCAAGGTCAAAAAATATGGCAATAACCGAGTGGTTATTCGCAAAGGCATTACGAACATACGTATCCAAGCATAGTAAGGGGTCTACGGTAGAACGTCCCTTACAAAAGCCATATTGACGAGTGGAGAGACTGTTGTGTCTCTAAATACCACACTAAATGTCTATTTACCAGGCGTTAAATCACTTTGCAAACTGCACTGGTAAGAGCAATAGGATGACAGTGGGAGGCTTCATGTCCCGTAGTGCCCGGTTTGTGGAAAGGGAGAACAATAGCAGATTTCCACAGCTGTGGAAGAACTCCTTGTGACCAAATAAGATTGAAAAGGCGTAATAGGACTGCAAGGGCTGACTGATGTAAATGTTGTAGCACACGAATATGAATGTTTTCAGGCCCAGCTGCCGATGATTGGCAAGCTGAGAGTGTTGCCTCCAGTTCTTGAAGTGTAAAAGGCACATTATACTGTTCTTCTCTGAGAGAAGAAAAGTCCAAGGGTGCTAACTCTCTGGCAGACTTTGAGGAAAGAAACGAGGGGCATAGATGGAGCCCCTGAGAAATACGGACCAGATGATTGCTAATCTCATTGGCAACATCTAGTGGGTTTGCTATATCAACACCGGCAACCCGCAGAACAGGAGCCGGGTCAGGAGAATATTTACCACTCAGTTTTCGTACTTTTTTCCAGACTGCACTCATAGAGGAAGCAGAGGTGATGGCGGAGACAAAATTTCGCCAGCAAGTGCATTTAGCGTCATGGATGACACGGCGAGCGATCGCACACGTCTGCTTAAAATCAAGAAGTCTCTCCGTGGTTCTATTGTACCAATACTTGCCCCATGCAGTGCGTTTCAAACGTACTGCATGAGCATAAGCAGGAGACCACCAAGGCACGCATTTCTGAGAAGGCCTGCCCGAAGTTTGGGGTATAGAATGAGAAGCTGCGGTTAAAACAGAGGATGAGAAGAGGTGTAAAAGCTTATCAATGGAGGACGAAGAAGGAACCTCACTAAAAACAGTTAGTTGTGAGTAAAGGTTCCAATTTGCCTGATCAAATTGCCAGCGTGGGATACGAAGAGGTGGTGAATATGAAGAGGAAGTAAGAATGATTGGGAAATGATCGCTGTCATGTAAATCCGGGAGAACAGACCAGGTGAAGTCTAATGTGGTGGAGGAAGAGCAGACTGAGAGATCGATGCAAGAGAGAGAGTGTGAGTCCGAGGATCAAAATGGGTGTGAGTACCTGTATTTAAAACATGGAGGGGGTGGGTAGCAAGAAAAGCCTCTAACTGAATGCCACGGGAATCACAGTGAGACCCCCAGAGGAAATGATGGGCATTAAAATCGCCAAGTAACAGAAGTGGTGGCGGTAATGACGAAACAAGAAAGGCAATATCCGGGATAGATAATGCCCGAGAAGGAGAGAGATATAAAGAACAGAGCGTATACCACCTATGCAAGTGGATACAGGCTGCTGTGTAACGCAGCGAAGTACAAACAAATAGCTGATGGTACGGAATATCAGTGTGAAGAAGGGCACTTTCATTAAAGGTCCCATCAGGAAAAGGATCTGAAGAATACAATAAAGTATAGCCTGAGATGGGATAGATAACAGCAGAGTGTAATTTTGGTTCCTGTAAGCAAACACCAACAGGGGAAAACTGAAGCTCACCCAGATTACCCCTGAGGCCACGTATATTCCACTGTAAATAGGCCATGATTGGCAATGATAAAGATGCCTGAAATCCGCAGGTAAGGGTTCCTACGGACTAGAGGGGTTAGAAAAGTCCACATGCAGAGGCAGCGAAAAACTTTCAAGCAGCGAAGGAACGGTGCGCTGTGAAGAAAGGAGTTGCGCAGATGGAGGAGAGGAGAGAGAAGGAACAGAGGGTGGATCAGTGTCCACTGATGGTTTGGTCTCTGCAATATATTCAGAGATTGCTTCAAGTGTTTCAGAATTCAGAGACGTCATATTGGAGACAATACTGGAGATGGTAGGGGGAGGATGAGTAAAGACTGGAACTGTAATGGACTGTACCAAGGTAGGGGGGGGCCAAAGGGTGGAGGGAACTGGAGAAGAAGTGTGGAAGGGGACAGAAGAGGCAGAAACCTGGGAGGTGGCAGAAGAGGAAGAAACTTGGGAGGGAACAGGGGAGGAAGGTACAGTACGAGGAGGGTGAACCTCTACACTTGTAACAGAGCCAGTGAGAGGGGAAGAACCAGGTACAGAAGGTAAAATGAGGAGGTGGAAGAAGGGAAGGAGGGGTTAAAGGACCTTTTTTTGACTTCTGAGAAGTAGAGGGACGATTGGGAGGAGGTGTCGTACGAGATCTCGTCGATACTGAGGTTTGTGAGGGAGAACACAAAGAAGCGAGAATAGACTGAGGCGTTGAAGTAGGGATGTCTGAGCCTAGGACAGCAAAAGAATTAGATACAGGAGTAACTATGGGAGAGGTAACAACAGAGGAGGCTGCAGAAGATGGGACCCCAGAAGTGGGGGAACGTTTTGAAACACGGGAATATTATTATTATTATAATCAAAAAGAAGCGCTAAGCCACAAGGGCTATACAGCGCTGCAAGGCAGGAAGGAAGCGAGGGCATCAGGTGGCAAAAGGGAGGTGGATGAGTAATAGGTTACGGATAACAGCGGAGCAGTGGATGGTGAAAGGGTAAAGGGCAGCAAGAGACTGAGCTAAAAAGGGCTGAGGGGAGTGCGTAAGGTATCATCATCAGAGTTTGTGGAGTAAATCAGTCGTTGTCAAGAAGTCAATGAGTGAGTCAGGATTAAAGGAGGGTCCATCAGCAAGAAGGGAAGGTAAAGAGAGAGTAGTAGAACGAAGACGGCGTTGGAGGTAAATTCTGCGTGCTCGTTGATAGAGAGGGCAGTCTAACAGAATGTGGCTAATCGATACTGGAACTTGACACTGCTCACAGAGAGGTACAGGGTGCATCTCCATGAGATACCCATGATTAAGACGAGTGTGGCCAATGCAAAGACGGGAGAGAGTGGTCTCCCAACCACGGCACTGATGACAAGAAGACGGCCAGTAACCTATGCTCGGTTTAATAGAATGAAGTTTGTTACCAAGCAGAGTTGACCAACATTGTTTCCAACGGGCGTGAAGGTGGGTAGCTATTGCAGCAAAATAGTCCAGAAATGGAACACCTCTATAGGAAATTGGTAGGTCATGTACTGCTGACCGCGCAGCAGTGTCTGCCTGTTCATTGCCCTGTACGTCAACATGACCAGGGACCCAACAAAAAATAATATCTTTATGCTTCATAGAGATACGGCGTAGCCAAAGTTGGATACAGAGAACTAGGGGGTGAGATGTATCAAATTTTCGTATAGCCTGTAGAGCACTAAAGGAGTCTGAGACTACCACAAATGATGACACAGGCATAGATGCGATACGAATAAGTGCTGCAAGAATGGCATACAATTCAGCAGTAAAAATGCTAGCTGAAGATAGTAAATGCCCCCGCACGATGCTGTCCGGAAACACTGCTGCGAATCCGATGCCGTCTGAAGACTTAGAGCCATCTGTGTACACAGCGGTGGCATGAGAATGGGAGTGGAAGTGATCAAGAAAAAGAGAGCGGGAAGCCACCGTAGGCAGTTGAGCTTTCGAGCAAGGGAGTGAGAAAGAACAGACCCGAACAGCTGGAACTTCCCATGGGGGTAGGGAAAAGCGAGATGCTACATGAACATATAAAGGTGGTAACTGAAGGGAAGACAAGAGTGAATGTAGGCGAAGAGAAAAGGGACAGAGCAAACAGGGGCGGTGAACGAATAATGTCTACTAATATCGGTGACCATTCTATAAATGGAAGGATTGTGGAGATCGTGAGAGCGTACATAGTAGCGAAGGCAATGGGCATCACGGCGATCAGACAAGGATGGAACATTCGCTTCTGCATAGAGGCTCTCAACAGGGGAAGAGCGAAAAGCACCAAGGCACAAACGTAATCCTTGGTGATGGATAGAGTTAAGGCTACAGAGAGTAGCAGGAGAGGCCACGGAATAAATCTGGTCACCATAATCGAGTTTCGATAAAACGAGGGCTGAATGTAGGCGAAGCAGAGTTCGACGATCAGCTCCCCAGGAAAGATGAGCAAGGGTTTTAAGAAGGTTTAGCCGGCTGTGACAAGTTGCCTTCAGAGATGTAATGTGAGGTTTCCAGGATAACCTACGGTCAAAGAGAAGGCCTAGAAACCTGACTGTATCACGTTCGGGGATACGGGAGCCATAGAGATACAAAGGATGATCGGAGATGACAGAGCGTCTAGTGAAAGTAATTTGGTGAGTTTTGGTACTTGAAAATTTAAACCCATGCGTGGTGGCCCAAGTGGAAACACGGTCGACCGCATGCTGGAGAGAAACTGCAATGAGATGACAGTCAGCGCCTGCACAATCAATAGCGAAGTCATCAACATAGAGTGATGACCAAATATTGGGTGGAAGAACAGAGGCCAAATCATTTATAGCAAGGAGAAAAAGTGTTGTACTTAGAACACATCCTTGAGGGACACCTTCAGCTTGGACGAAGTCCGGGGAAAGAACATTATTGACTCGAACACGGAAATGTCTGCCAGTTAAAAAGTTCTTAAGGAAGGATGGTAGATTGCCTCGGAGGCCTAAGGAGTGGGCCTGGGCCAAAATATTATACCTCCAAGCTGTGTCATATGCCTTCTCAAGGTCAAAAAATATGGCAATAACTGAGTGATTATTCGCAAAGGCATTACGAACATACGTATCCAAGAGTAGTAAGGGGTCTATGGTAGAACGGCCCTTACGAAAGCCATATTGACTAGCGGAGAGACTGTTGTGTGTCTCTAAATACCACATTAAACGTCGATTTACAAGACGTTCCATCACTTTGCAAACTGCACTAGTAAGAGCGATGGGACGATAGTGGGAGGCATCATGTCCTGTAGTACCCGGTTTGCGGAAAGGGAGAGCAATGGCAGATTTCCACAGCTGGGGAAGAACTCCTTGTGCCCAAATAAGATTGAAGAGGTGTAAAAGGACTACAAGGGCTGACCGATGTAAATGTTGTAACATACGAATATGAATGTCATCAGGCCCAGCTGCCGATGATCGGCAAGCTGAGAGCGTTGCCTCCAGTTCTTGAAGTGTAAAAGGCACATTATACTGTTCTTCTCTGAGAGAAGAAAAGTCCAAGGGTACTAACTCTCTGGCAGACTTTGAGGAAAGAAACGAGGGGCATATATGGAGCCTCCGGGAAATACGGACCAGATGTGTGCCAAGTTCAATGGCAACGTCGAGAGGGTTTGCTACACCAACACCAGCGACCCGTAGAACAGGAGCCGGGTCAGGAGAGTATTTACCACTCAATTTCCTCACTTTTTTCCAGACTGCACTCATAGAAGCAGAGGTGATGGTGGAAACATAGTCTCGCCAACAAGTGCGTTTATCTTCACGGATGACACGGCGAGCGATCGCACGCTTCTTCTTAAAAGCAAGAAGTCTCTCAGCGGTTCTATTGCACCGGTACCTGCCCCATGCAGCGCGTTTCAAACGTACTGCACGGGCACAAGCAGGAGATCACCAAGGCATGCACTTCTGAGAATGCCTGCCTGAGGTTTGGGGTATAGAATGAGAAGCTGTAGTATAAACTGACGTCGAGAAGAGGTGTAGGAGCTCATCAATGGAGGATGAAGAAGGAACCTCACTAAAAGCAGTGAGGTGCCTGGAGTACCTGGAGTTTACCTGGAGAGAGTTCCGGGGGTCAATGCCCCCGCAGCCCGGTCTGTGACCAGGCCTCCTGGTGGATCAGAGCCTGATCAAGCAGGCTGTTACTGCTGGCTACACGCAAACCAACGTACGAGCCACAGCCCGGCTGATCAGGAACCGACTTTAGGTGCTTGTCCAGTGCCAGCTTGAAGACTGCCAGGGGTCTGTTGGTAATCCCCCTTATGTATGCTGGGAGGCAGTTGAACAGTCTCAGGCCCCTGACACTTATTGTATTGTCTCTTAACGTGATAGTGACACGTTAAGTTCTCGCTTCACACACACTGAGTATCCATGGTTCAAACCCCGGCAAGGGTGGAAACATTGGGCGTGTTGTCCCTGTTCACCTAGCAAGCAAGTAGGTACCAGGGTGTTATTTGCCTGGTGTGGGTGGCATCCTGGGGGACAAGATTGAGGACCACAATGGAAATAAGACAGACAGTCCCTCGATGATGCACTGACTTTCTTGGGTTATCCTGGGTGGATAACCCTTCACAGGGTTAAAAATTCAAATGAAATCTTATCTTACGGTATCCTAAACCAATTCTAACTACTAACCTTAACCAAACATAAGAACATAAGAAAGAAGGTGGTCTGGTGGCTAAAGCTCCCGCTTCACACACGGAGGGCCCGGGTTCGATTCCCGGCGGGTGGAAATTCCGACACGTTTCCTTACACCTATTGTCCTGTTCACCTAGCAGCAAATAGGTACCTGGGTGTTAGTCGACTGGTGTGGGTCGCATCCTGGGGGACAAGATTAAGGACCCCAATGGAAATAAGTTAGACAGTCCTCGATGACGCACTGACTTTCTTGGGTTATCCTGGGTGGCTAACCCTCTGGGGTTAAAAATCCGAACGAAATCTTATCTTATCTTACAACAGGCCTACTGACCCATGCGGAGCAGGTCCATGTTTCCCCCCCGAATTATCCCAATGACCCACCCAGCCTGGTCATCTCCACTCAAGGATGGAGCACTGCACCAGACCCAGCAGCACAAGCTAGTCAGGTCAACTCACACCCACCCACACCCACTCATGTATTTATCTAACCTATTTTTAAAACTACACAACGTTTTATCCTCAATAACTGTACTCGGGAGTTTGTTCCACTCATCCACAACTCTATTACCAAACCAGTGCATTCCTATATCCTTCCTAGCCTGCCATTAACTAGATGTAACCTAACCTAACATTAGCTAAATGTTATCTAACCTAATGTTAACTATATGTAACCTAACCTAATGTTAACTATATGTAACCTAACCTAATGTTAACTATATGTAACCTAACCTAATGTTAACTATATGTAACCTAACCTAACATTAGCTAAATATAACCTAACCTAACATTAGGCAAATGTAACCTAACCTAACATTAGGTAAATGTAACCTAACCTAACATTAGGTAAATGTAACCTAACCTAACATTAGGTAAATGTAACCTAACCTAACATTAGGTAAATGTAACCTAACCTAACATTTGCTAAATGTAACCTAACCTAACATAAAACAAATATAACCTAACCTAACATTAGCTAAATGTAACCTAATCCATTTTCGTTATCTCCCCAAATGAAAATTTGTGCGAGAAACTGATTATTCCATGATATACATACTGGACATAAGTTGTATGTATTGAAATGTTAACTAAAGCATATCCATGATAATAATAACTATGTATATCCATGATAATAATAACTATGTGACTTGACGCCCTACCTATACATTATTATTATTATAATATTCGTGGGGAAGTGCTAAACTCATATGGGCACATTACCACAACACAAGACACAGATCTCTTTTTGATATACCTCGTGTCCATATCACACTGTGAAAATTCTATGCACATAAAGGGCCCCAAAATATGGAATTCATTATCAGAAGATATTAAAGTAACCCAGTCTGAAAATCAATTTAGGACTACTCAAAAGCCACTTAATCACCCTAGACTAAACACTAATACTCAGTACACACATACTCATTATGTTCTCCCACATCACAACTTCAACAATCACTTTGAACTTTTTATCCATTGTTGACAGCAATATAATTGAATCATTGTTTTCACAAAAAGCATTTTTGAATAGATGAATTTATCTTTTATCTTATACAAATTTTGATTCACTTATAATTAATAATCAACTGTTCAACTATGATTATTATTATTATAATAAAAAAGAAGCGCTAAACCACAAGGGTTATACAGCTGTTCAACTATGAAATAATTACTGTCCTACTGTACAACTATGATATACTCCTTAGTGTTAAGTAGTCTGTAAGACAATAATGTTAAGTTGGCCCATAATGTCTAGGCATAATAGAGGCTCTCCTTGCATTGCAACCCACTATTGTAAATACAAAATCTCAATGTACTGTTTGCAAAGACATAAAATAAATAAATAAATAAGCGACACAACAGCACTTGATCAACGGGGTGAAATCAGGTTCAATCCATAGACAAGATCTCTCCACTTCCTTGGATCATGACCACCGGGCATCAAGGGCACCAGGGGAACTAGGGACATCAAGGATACCAGGGAAACCAGAGGCACCGGGATGACCAGGAGCATTAAGGACATCAGGGGCATCAAGGGTACCAGGGGTATAAAGGACAGCAGGGACATCACGGACACCATCTATATCAAAGGCACAGGGACCAGGGGCATCACGGACATCAGGGGCAGCAGGGACATCAAGAGCAGCAGGGCCATCAAGGGCAGCAGGGTCATCAAGGGAAGCAGGGCCATCAAGGGCAGCAGGGCCATCAAGGACAGCAGGGCATCAATGGCAGCAAGAACATCAAGAGCAGCAGGAACATCAAGGGAGCAGGAACATCAAGGACAGCAGGGCCATCAAGGGCAGCAGGGCCATTAAGGGCAGCAGAACCATCAAAGACAGCAGGGGCATCAAGGGCAGCAAGGACATCAAGGACATCAGTGGAAAATATAACAAAGACTGAACTTCCTACTTGGGTACCATGAACGCCAGCGTGTGAACCATCACTCACCTCTAACATGTAAAGAATATAAGCTTAATGGTGCTCGTTTTGCTCCCTCCTCCTTCCTCCGTCTTCTTGAAGGACCTGGTCTTCCCTCCTTCTCGTTATCTACCCTCACAGGTGCCACAATGTGTCTTACACACCAAGTTTAGTGAAAATCATCCACTGTGTGGGAGTGAGGCGGCTACCACTCTTGTGCGAGTAAAGATCCCAATTTGCCCGATCAAATTGCCAGCGAGGGCTACAGAAAGGTGGTGAATAGGAAGGAGAAGTAAGAATGATTGGAAAATGATCGCTGTCATGTAAGTCCAGTAGAACAGACCAGGTGAAGTCTAGTGCAGTGGAGGAAGAGCAGACTGATAGATCGATGCAAGAGAGAGTATGAGTACGAGGATCAAAATGGGTGGGAGTACCCGTATTTAAAACATGGAGGGGGTGAGTGGCGAGAAAAGCCTCCAACTGGATGCCACGTGAGTCACAATGAGACCCCCCCCCCAGAGGAAATGGTGGGCATTAAAATTACCAAGTAACAGAAGTGGTGGTGGTAAGGATGAAACAAGAAAGGTAAAGTCTGGGATAGAAAATGCTCGAGAAGGAGAGAGATATAAAGAACATATTGTAAACCACTTATTCAAGTGGATACGAGCTGCAGTGTAATGCAGCGAGGTATTGACAAATAGTTGACAGTACGGAATATCATTGCGTAGAAGAAGGGCACTTTCGTTAAAGGTCCCATAAGATAAGAGATAAGATAAGATTTCGTTCGGATTTTTAACCCCGGAGGGTTAGCCACCCAGGATAACCCAAGAAAGTCAGTGCATCATCGAGGACTGTCTAACTTATTTCCATTGGGGTCCTTAATCTTGTCCCCCAGGATGCGACCCACACCAGTCGACAAACACCCAGGTACCTATTTGCTGCTAGGTGAACAGGACAACAGGTGTAAGGAAACGTGTCGGAATGTTTCCACCCGCCGGGAATCGAACCCGGGCCCTCCGTGTGTGAAGCGGGAGCTTTAGCCACCAGGCCACCGGGGCATCTGAGAAAGGATCCGAAGAATACAATAAATTACAGCCTGAGATAGGTTGGAAAACAGCAGAGTGTAATTTTGGTTCTTGTAAGCAAGCACCAACAGGGGAAAACCTGGAAAGCAACATCTGAAGCTCACCCCGATTACCCCTGAGGCCGCGGATATTCCACTGTAAATAGGCCATGATTGGCGATGAAGAAAATACCAGGAATCCGTAGGGAAAGGCACCTACAGACTAGAGGGTTTAGAAAAGTCAACGTGTGGTGGCATTGGAAGACGTTCAAGCAGCAAAGGAATGGAGCGTTGCGAAGAATGGGGTTGTAAAGATGGAGGAGAGGGAAGAGAAGGAACAGGAAGTGAATCAGTGTCCATTGAAGGTTTAGTCTCTGCAATATATTCTGAAATGGCTTCAAGTGTTTCAGAATTCAAAGATGTATGGGAGACCATATTGGAGATAGAAGGAGGAGGGTGAGTAAAGATTGGGACAGTAATGGACTGTACCAAAGTAGAGGGGGAGGTAAGAGTGTAATGGACTGGAGATGAAGTGTGGGGGGACACAGAAGAGGCAGAAACCTGGGAGGTGGCAGAAGAGGGAGAAATTTGGGAGGGGACAGGGGTGGAAGGCATAGTACGAGGAGGAGGGTGAATCTCCACACTTGTAATAGAGACAGAGAGAGGGGAAGAACTAGGTACAGAGACTGGAAAGGTAAAGTGTGGAGGTGGAAGAAGGGAAGGGGCAAAGAAGATTTGAGCAATGTGGATTTTTTGGACTTCTGAGAAGTAGAGGGGCGATTGGTATTAGGTGTCGTACGAGGTCTGGAGTTTACCTGGAGAGAGTTTCGGGGGTCAACGCCCCCGCGGCCCGGTCTGTGACCAGGCCTCCTGGTGGATCAGTGCCTGATCAACCAGGCTGTTGCTGCTGGCTGCACGCAAACCAACGTACGAGCCACAGCCCGGCTGATCAGGAACTGACTTTAGGTGCTTGTCCAGTGCCAGCTTGAAGACTGCCAGGGGTCTGTTGGTAATCCCCCTTATGTGTGCTGGGAGGCAGTTGAACAGTCTCGGGCCCCTGACACTTATTGTATGGTCTCTTAACGTGCTAGTGACACCCCTGCTTTTCATTGGGGGGATGGTGCATCGTCTGCCAAGTCTTTTGCTTTCGTAGTGAGTGATTTTCGTGTGCAAGTTCGGTACTAGTCCCTCTAGGATTTTCCAGGTGTATATAATCATGTATCTCTCCCTCCTGCGTTCCAGGGAATACAGGTTTAGAAACCTCAAGCGTTCCCAGTAATTGAAGTGTTTTATCTCCGTTATGCGCGCCGTGAAAGTTCTCTGTACATTTTCTAGGTCGGCAATTTCACCTGCCTTGAAAGGTGCTGTTAGAGTGCAGCAATATTCCAGCCTAGATAGAACAAGTGACCTGAAGAGTGTCATCATGGGCTTGGCCTCCCTAGTTTTGAAGGTTCTCATTATCCATCCTGTCATTTTTCTAGCAGATGCGATTGATACAATGTTATGGTCCTTGAAGGTGAGATCCTCCGACATAATCACTCCCAGGTCTTTGACGTTGGTGTTTCGCTCTATTTTGTGGCCAGAATTTGTTTTGTACTCTGATGAAGATTTAATTTCCTCATGTTTACCATATCTGAGTAATTGAAATTTCTCATCGTTGAACTTCATATTGTTTTCTGCAGCCCACTGAAAGATTTGGTTGATGTCCGCCTGGAGCCTTGCAGTGTCTGCAATGGAAGACACTGTCATGCAGATTCGGGTGTCATCTGCAAAGGAAGACACGGTGCTGTGGCTGACATCCTTGTCTATGTCGGATATGAGGATGAGGAACAAGATGGGAGCTAGTACTGTGCCTTGTGGAACAGAGCTTTTCACCGTAGCTGCCTCGGACTTTACTCTGTTGACGACTACTCTCTGTGTTCTGTTAGTGAGGAAATTATAGATCCATCGACCGACTTTTCCTGTTATTCCTTTAGCGCGCATTTTGTGCGCTATTACGCCATGGTCACACTTGTCGAAGGCTTTTGCAAAGTCTGTATATATTACATCTGCATTCTTTTTGTCTTCTAGTGCATTTAGGACCTTGTCGTAGTGATCCAGTAGTTGAGACAGACAGGAGCGACCTGTTCTAAACCCATGTTGCCCTGGGTTGTGTAACTGATGGGTTTCTAGATGGGTGGTGATCTTGCTTCTTAGGACCCTTTCAAAGATTTTTATGATATGGGATGTTAGTGCTATTGGTCTGTAGTTCTTTGCTGTTGCTTTACTGCCCCCTTTGTGGAGTGGGGCTATGTCTGTTGTTTTTAGTAACTGAGGGACGACCCCCGTGTCCATGCTCCCTCTCCATAGGATGAAAAAGGCTCGTGATAGGGGCTTCTTGCAGTTCTTGATGAACACAGAGTTCCATGAGTCTGGCCCTGGGGCAGAGTGCATGGGCATGTCATTTATCGCCTGTTCGAAGTCATTTGGCGTCAGGATAACATCGGATAGGCTTGTGTTAATCAAATTTTGTGGCTCTCTCATAAAAAATTCATTTTGATCTTCGACTCTCAGTCTGGTTAGCAGCTTGCTAAAAACTGAGTCATATTGGGACTTGAGTAGCTCACTCATTTCCTTGCTGTCATCTGTGTAGGACCCATCTTGTTTAAGTAGGGGCCCAATACTGGGCGTTGTTCTCGATTTTGATTTGGCATAGGAGAAGAAATATTTTGGGTTTCTTTCGATTTCATTTATAGCTTTTAGTTCTTCCCGCGATTCCTGACTCCTAAAGGATTCTTTTAGCTTAAGTTCGATGCTTGCTATTTGTCTGACCAGTGTCTCCCTGCGCATTTCAGATATATTGACCTCTTTTAGCCGCTCTGTTATTCTTTTCCGTCGCCTGTAAAGGGAGCACCTGTCTCTTTCTATTTTACATCTACTCCTCCTTTTTCTTAGAGGAATAAGCCTTGTGCATACATCGAGTGCCACCGAGTTAATCTGTTCTAGGCATAAGTTTGGGTCTGTGTTGCTTAGTATATCTTCCCAGCTTATATCGGTTAGGACTTGGTTTACTTGGTCCCACTTTATGTTTTTGTTATTGAAGTTGAATTTGGTGAATGCTCCCTCGTGACTAGTCTCATTTTGTCGGTCTGGGGCTCCACGCATACATGTCTGAACCTCAATTATGTTGTGATCTGAGTATATTGTTTTTGATATGGTGACATTTCTTATCAGATCATCATTGTTATTGAATATGAGGTCTAGTGTATTCTCCAGTCTAGTAGGCTCTATTATTTGCTGGTTTAAATTGAATTTTGTGCAGAGATTTAAAAGCTCGTGTGAGTGTGAGTTTTCATCAGAGCTGCCTCCTGGTGTTATTACTGCAACAATATTATTTGCTATATTCCTCCATTTTAGGTGCCTTAAGTTGAAATCCCCCAGGAGCAAGATGTTGGGTGCAGGAGCTGGAAGATTTTCCAGACAGTGGTCAATTTTTAACAGCTGTTCCTGGAATTGCTGGGATGTTGCATCCGGAGGCTTGTAGACTACCACAATGACTAGGTTTTGGTTCTCGACCTTTACTGCTAAAACTTTCACTACATCATTTGAGGCATTAAGCAGTTCTGTGCAAACAAGTGACTCTGCAATGTACAGGCCAACCCCCCCCCCCTTTTTGCCTGTTCACTCTGTCACATCTGTATAGGTTGTAGCCTGGGATCCATATTTCGTTGTCCAAGTGATCCTTTATGTGGGTCTCAGTGAAAGCCGCGAACATTGCCTTTGCCTCTGCAAGCAGTCCACGGATGAAAGGTATTTTGTTGTTTGTTGCTGGCTTTAGACCCTGTATATTTGCAAAGAAGAATGTTATCGGACTGGTGGTATTGTTGGTACTGGGGGGGGATTTTTTTTCCAGCATTAGTATCTGTATCTGTTGGTTTGGAGTGGAGGCCATCGACTGTGGTTCCACTCCAGGAATGACTGGATTTGGTGTACGATTTCTGCCATTTCCTGCCAGTTTTTTTTCCTTCCTGGCACTAAAAAACCTCTCCCTCTTGAGTGGCTGTGGCTACCCAGGTTTTCCCATGGCCTGGATGTTTTGTATCTTTTTGTCCCCTTTGTCGATACTGGGGCTTGTGAGGAAGGACGCGAAGATGTGAGAACAGACTGAGTTGTAGTCGGGACGTCAGAGCCAAGGACAGCAAAAGGATTAGATGCCAGAGTGGCTATGGGAGGGGTAACAACAGAGGAGGCTGCAGAAGATGGGACCCCAGAAGTGGGGGGATGTTTTGAAACACGAGAATAAGAAACACGGGGTAGTCTCCCTTGGAGGCGGAGATAAGTAACTGCCATAGCATAAGGGAGACCTTCTGCCTCTTTGAGGCAACGGATTTCACGTTCATTTAAGTAGACCTGGCAACGGCGGGAGTACGAAGGGTGAGCTTCATTACAATTAAGGCAAGATGGAGGTTGACTGCAAGATGTATTAGAATGGTCGTTGGCACCACAGACTGGGCATTCGGCCATAGATCTGCAATATTTCGCTGGGTGACCAAAACACCAGCAATTTCTACACTGTTGCGGGTTAGGTATCACCTTTCGAACTTGTAACCGATGTCCCGCGACATATACAGAGGACGGGAGTTCTCGGCTGTCAAAAGTTAAACGAGCTACATTGCAAGGGTAACGTCTCCGCCCACGGGCAGGAAGGACGTAAGTGTCTACTTTGAGGATTGGGAGATCCTGGAGTTCCAGCTGTTCAAAAATGTCATTGCCACATGACTGGAAATTCTGTTGGAATATGGTATGGGGCAGAATGACAGTACCACTACATGAATTGAGAGAAAGATGTTTTTCAATAGTGATAGTAGTAGTATCTATATGCAAAAGGAGAGAAAGATCATGAACTTGGGTAGCATTCTGGACAGTGACGATGCGCGTACCGCTCTTGAGAGCATGAAATGAAATATCTCTACCAACATGACGCAGGAGCGCTTTGCCAATACTATGGTCAGAAAGGTAGGCAGAAGAAGAAGTCGGTCTTAAAGTAAAGAATTTAGTCCATTGTGTGGTCTGAAACTGAGTGTGGAGAGGGAGTGTGTTGCAACCCCTGAATGGGTTACAATGATTATTATGTATATATAATGTATATTACCTTTTCATTTAATTTTATATTGCTTATATTTGCGATAATAGCTAAATCGTAAATGTATGACTTTATATTATTATTTGACTGTTATATTGTTATTTAGCTTATGTTGTTAGGATGTATATAAAATGTGCTCAGTTAGTCTTGATTGTCAAACTACTGTAACTATCGCTTGTCGCTCGTTATACTGCCGGCTTCTGAGCTGCAGTTGTCCACGTAGCTATCACGTGATCGAGGGGGGGGGTGTCCTCACATCTCGTGAAGTAGTCAGTCTGCTGGAGACTCGCTTGGTGGTTGGACAGATTGTCTGTCTCATTATTCTTGTTAGTTCTGTAGAACTTTGTTCACAGAACATTGTAAAGACTTAGTGATTTTCGACGTTGTACTGAGGTTGTGTGTCACATTGACACTCTGAACATCTCAGGTCCCGAGCTATAGCTTCTGACCTAATTTTGTACTGGTTTCTGTGTATTGTCACAGTCGCGTTTTTCCTATGCTGAACATAGATTCAGTATTATGGGAGTTTTGTAACTTTTGTGGAGGATCTGCAGATGGTCCCTACTTAGTGTCGTTATATTATCTCCTTGTTCCTGATTCTGTGTCGCAGTCACTTGATATTGCATTGCTATTGGGCTTAGCATTCTTTGTTGTTCAAGCAGACTGTTCGGGTTGCCAGTCGGTCAAGAAGTTAGTTTATTTGAGGACTTTGTCAGTCACTTGTTTAAGTCTTATTCGAGTCTTGAGACATAGCTAACTACTTAAGAGCACTTACACGCATACTCACACTTGTACATATTTGTAATATCTTATTAAATGTTAATGTACCTGACGGTACTTAAGAATTATAAATGTGATATGTGCTTTCAGCACAATAATATTGAACTCGAGAGATTGATTTTATTTTGATTGCTGTGATTCAATTTACTTTGATAATATACCTCTAGACAACTTACTACTTAATAAATTTATTAAATTTTAATTTCTCTAGTTAGTAGCCTACCAGTTGTAAGCCTAAAGCGCTATTGAACCATACTGAATTCTAATGGATAATTGGACAAGGATACTGACTACTTGTTACGAAAACCCAGTAACAGGCTGGATGCTAGAAGGGCAGTCCTTTCTAGTATTCACTGGAGATCTCTAAGCTTTTAGAATCGCGTTTTTTGTAACAGAGTGCATGACGTGTCTGTCTTTTCCGAGTAGAATGGGAAGGTAACGAAGGAGTATCATCAGGAGATTGACGTTGGCATTTAGAAGTAGGACCGGAGTTGGTCTGTCGTGAAACGGGCTGGCGATTCGAAAATTGCCGTACCGTAGAGGGAGAGGCCGGAAGCATAGTCAAAGGAGAGCAGAGTTCAGACAAATCGAAGGAGTCAGTCGAAGCCCCAGTACCTGAAGCAGGTGAGGAAACAGCACCAGCAAGAGGTACAGGGACATCAGGAGTGTCCGAAGAATGGTCTAAAAACAAGGCAGGGTCAGAATAGGGTGCGGTATCAAGAAGGGGCCTGGGGGTAGTGGGTTCATGGATTGGGTTCTCCATGGTTAGGTTACTCCTTTGCTTTTTGTTTTTAAGAAAAAAAAAGAAAGAAGAAAAGAAAATAAAAATAAAAAAAAGAATAAAAAAAGGGGGGAGTGGGGAGGAATAGTTCCCAGGAGGAATGAAAGGGCCGGAAATCTCCCTCCGCGCCCAAGAGGACCTCAGCACCGCTAGTAGCACAGATGCAGCATGGAACCCGTGCCATACCCTACCCTTCATGCCAGTAAACCAGCAATCCGGGATAGCAACCTCACATCTGCTGAGCTACATTGGTGGACAAAAGAGAGGGTGGCCAGATATCCGCCACAAAGCATACCTCCTTCGGCCACCACCCCCGGAATCCGAAAGGAGGGTTCCAGAGATACACCCGTCGCCCGAAAGACACTCAAAGCTACTCCGGGATACCGGAGAGGGATCGGGACATCCCCAGGCGATCCAGATTCCACTGCAAACTACGCCACCGCCAAGAACCTCAATGGAATGGGATGGACCCCGGTATCCTTTCCCCTACCTAGGAACTAGCGCGCCTGTGGGAGAAATCCCAAAGGCCAAAAAGAGGAAGGGCAAAAGGGAGGGGTGGGGAGGAGGAGGAGGAAAGGAAAAAGGGGAGGATGGGGAGGATGGGATAGGGGAGGGGAGATTGGGGGGTAATTAGGTTCGGTCTGAGGAAGAAGACCGACAGGTCTAATTCCTCAGACCAAGAGCCTCTTCACCACGCCAAGGAGCCCCCCTTGAAGAGGCGAATACGGGAATAAGAAACACGAGGTACTCTCCCTTGGAGGCGGAGATGAGAAACTGCCATGGCATAAGGGAGACCTTCTGCCTCTTCGAAGTAACGGATTTCCTGCTCAATTAAGTAGACTTGGCAACGGCGAGAGTATGAAGGGTGAGCCTCATGACAATTAAGGCAAGAGGGAGGTCGATTGCAAGACATATTAGAATGGTAATCGGCACCACAGACTGGGCACTCGGCTATAGATCTGCAATATTTCCCTGGATGGCCAAATCGCCAGCAATTTCTACACTCTTGCGGTGTAGGGATCACCTTTCGAACTTGTAACCAATGTCCTGCTACATAAACTGAGGATGGGAGTTCACGGCTGTCAAAAGTTAAAAGAGCCACATTGCTAGGGTATCGTCTCCATCCGCGGGCAGGAAGAACATAAGTGTCTACCTTGAGGATTGGGAGATCTTGGAGTTCCAGCTGTTCAAGAATGTCATTGCCACATGTCTGGAAATTTTGTTGAACTATGGTATGGGGCAGAATGACGGTACCACTACAAGAATTGAGGGAATGATGTTTTTCAATAGTGACAGGAACAGTATCGATATGTGAAAGAAGAGAAAGATCATGAGCTTGGGTAGCATTCTGTACAGTGATGATGCGCATACCACTCTTAAGAGCATGAAAAGAAATATCTTTGCCAACATGGCGTAGGAGTGCCTTGCCAATACTGTGGTCGGAAAGATAGGCAGTAGAGGAAGTCGGTCGTAAAGTGAAGAATTTAGTCCATTGTGCATTCTGAAACTGAGAATGGAAAGGGAGTGCAGGACATATCGATCTTTTCTGAGAAGAACGAGAAGGTGGAGAAGTATCATCAGCAGGTAATTGTCATTGGCGTTTAGGCATGGGACCAGAGTTGGTCTGACGTGGAACGGGCCGGCGATTCAAAAACTGCCGCACCGTATAGGAAGAGGCCGGAAGTATAGTCAAAGGAGAGCGGAGGTCAGATAAATCGAAGGAGTCAGTCGAGACCTCAGTACCTGAAGCGGGTGAGGAAACAGCACCGGCAAGAGGTACAGAAGCATGAGGAGTGTCCGAAGAGTGGTCCAAAGACGAGGCGGGGTCAGAACAGGGTGCAGTATTAAGAAAGGGCCCGGGGGTAGCAGGTTCATGGACTAGGGCTGCCATGGTTAGGTTACTTCTTTCTTTTTGCTTTAAGAAAAAAAAAGAAAAGAAAAACAAAAAATTATAAAAAAAGGGGGACCAGAGAGGGATAGTTCCTAGGAGGAATGAAAGGGCCAGAAATCTCCTTCCGCGCCCAAGAGGACCTCAGCAGCGCAAGTAGCGCAGATGCAGCATGGAACCCGTGCCATACCCTACCCTTCATGCCAGTAAACCAGCAATCCGGGATAGCAACCTCACATCTACCGAGCTACCTCGGTGGACAAAAGAGAGGGCGGCCGGATATCTGCCACAAAGCATACCTCCTTCGGCCACCACCCCCAGAATCTGAAAGGTGGCTTCCAGAGATACACCCGTCGCCCAAGAGACACCCAAAACCACCCTCCGGGATACCGGAGAGGGATCGGGACATCCCCAGGCAATCCAGACTCCACGGCAAACTACACCACTGCCAAGAACCTCAACGGAATGGGATGGACCCCGGTACCCTTTCCCCTACCTAGGAACTAGCGTGCCTGTGGGAAAAAATCCCAAAGGCCAAAAAAGGAAGGGCAAAAGGGAGGGGTGGGGAGGAGGAGGAAAGGAAAAAGGGGAGGATGGGGAGGATGGGATAGGGAAGGGGGGATTGGGGGGTAATTAGGTTTGGTCTGAGGAATTAGACCTGTTGGTCTGAGGAAGGAGACCAACAGGTCTAATTCCTCAGACCAAGATCCTCTTCACCACAGCACGGATCCCCCCTTGAAGAGGAGGGATGTCTGAGCCCAGGACAGCAAAAGAATTAGATACAGGAGTGACTATGGGACTGGCAACAGCAGAGGAGGCTGCAGATGGGACCCCAGAAGTAGGAGGACGTTTTGAAACCTGAGAATAAGAAACCTGGGTAATCTCCCTTGGAGGCAGAGATGAGAAACTGCCATAGCATAAGGGAGACCTTCTGCCTCTTTAAGGCAACAAATTTCCCGCTCATTTAAATAGACCTGGCAACGGCGAGAGTACAAAGGGTGAGCCTCATGACAATTAAGGCAAGAGCGAGGTCGACTGCAAGATGTATTAGAATGGTCATCAACACCACAGACTGGGCATTCGGCTATAAATCTGCAATATTTTGCTGGGTGGCCAAATCGCCAGCAATTCCTACACTGTTGTGGTGCAGGGATCACCTTCCAAACTTGTAACCAATGTCCTGCTACATAAACAGAGGATGGGAGTTCACGGCTGTCAAAAGTTAAATGAGCCACATTGCTAGGGTATCGTCTTCGCCCGCGGGCGGGAAGAACATAAGTGTCTACCTTGAGAATTGGGAGATCTTGGAGTTCCAGCTGATCGAGAATGTCATTGCCACATGTCTGGAAATTCTGTTGGACTATGGTATGGGGCAGAATAACAGTACCACAAGAATTGAGGGAATGATGTTTTTCAATAGTGATAGGAATAGTATCGATATGTGAAAGAAGAGAAAGATCATGAGCTTGGGTAGAATTCTGGACTGTGATGATGCACGTACCACTCTTAAGAGCATGAAAGAAAATATCTCTACCAATGTGGCGTAGGAGCGCTTTGCCAATACTATAGTCAGAAAGATAGGCAGTAGAAGAACTCTGTCATAAAGTAAAGAATTTAGTCCATTATGTGGTCCAAAACTGAGTGTGGAGAGGGAGTGCATGACGTGTCGGTCTTTTCCGAGTAGAATGGGAAGGTAACGAAGTAACATTGTCTGGAGATTGTCGTTGGCGTTTAGAAGTGGGACCAGATTCGGTCCGATGTGAGACAGGCTGGCAATTCGAAAATCATCGCACCATAGAGGGAGAGGCCGGAAGCATAGTCAAAGGAGAGCGGAGGTCAGACAAATCGAAGGAGTCAGTGGAAGCCCCGGTACCTGAAGTGGGTGAGGAAACAGCACCAGCAAGAGTAACAAAAAAAAAATAACAAAAGCAAGAGGTACAGGGGCCTTGGGAGTGTCCAAAGAGTGGCCAAAAGACGAGGCAAGGTCAGAACAGGGTGCGGTAAAAATAAGGGGCCTGGGGGTAGAGGGGTCATGGATTTGGGACTCCATGGTAAGGTTACTTCTTTCTTTTTGTCTTTAACCCTTTGAGGGTCGACAGGCCCTCTCAGAAACTTGTTCTCAGGGTCGGCCAAATTTCAAAAAAAAAAAAATTATTTTTTCTTATGAAAAAATAGTTTTTTTTCTAAACATTATAGGATAAACAAAAAATTTTTACCATCAATACTTACGGAGATATGGAGGCATGAAGTTTGCAGAAAATGAGCCGCATATGGCAACAGCGGCGACTGCCGCTCACCGGTAAACTTTGGTTTACTTGTATTTGAAGGTTTGTTGTTTTTTTCACTATTTTATTTTTTCACATAACTTATGTGGCCTATGAGACCAAAGTAAGGTGCAATGTACATATATACACTCATTGTATACAACACAATAAGCACACAAACATAATTATCAATATATTGTTTACAAAACTTGTTTACAAAAACAAACAATACAAAACATTGTTTATTATTATTGTTCTATAATATATATACCAATATACAGTCACTGAACATATTCCTAGAAGTTCTGCAGCTTGTGGAACTCTTTGAAACATGGTGTCATACACAATGGTGTTTTATCTTTCTCCCTCATTCTATCTCTTTCAATCTGTCTCTCTCTTTCTATCTCTGTCTGTCTATCTCTGTCTCACAGATACACATAAATACAAGTATACATAGTATAAATTACCTAGGATAACCCAAGAAATCCAGACAAAGTGCTATACTCTGCTTGAAGATGTGAGTAAAAGTGATGACGTGGTCTTGTGGCTCTCTGAGACAGAGAGCTAGATGGATAAACAGATAGACAGGGAGCTTGACAGACAGACAAATAGACAAAAATGTTAGTGTACCAGCAGAAACAAAGGGAGGGCGATGTTCATCTAATCTTTTCTTATCAGTTCCACCCTCGTTTACGCTCATCAAAAGTCATCTCTTATCAGATGTTATCTCCCCTTATCTTGTCACTGTCATGGGGTGGACTTTTTTTTTTCTTGCTTCAAGGGAAAAATATTATTACATCATCTTCTTCCTCTTCTTCCTCCTCCTCCTCTTCCTCATCCTTCTCCTCTTCTTCCTCTTCCCCCTACTCTTCCTCCTCCTCTTCTTCCTCTTCCTCCTACTCTTCCTCTTCCTCTTCTTACTCCTCCTCTTCCTCCTCCTCCTCCTCTTGCTCCTCCTCTTCTTCCTCTTCCCCCTACTCTTCCTCCTCTTCCCCCTACTCTTCCTCATACTCTTCCTCTTCCTCCTCTTACTCTTCCTCCTACTCTTCCTCTTCCTCCTCCTCCTCTTCCTCTTCTTCCTCTTCCTCCTACTCTTCTTACTCCTCCTCTTGCTCCTCCTCTTCCTCTTCCCCCTACTCTTCCTCTTCCTCCTACTCTTCCTCTTCCTCCTACTCTTCCTCTTCCCCCTAATCTTCCTCCTATTCCTCTTCCTCCTCCTCTTCCTCTTCTTCCTCTTCCTCCTCCTCTTCTTCCTCTTCCTCCTACTCTTCCTCCTCCTCTTCCCCCTAATCTTCCTCCTACTATTCCTCTTCCTCTTATTCCTCTTCCTCCTACTCTTCCTCTTCCTCCTCCTCCTCTTCTTCCTCTTCCCCCTACTCTTCCTCCTTCTCCTTCTCCTCCTCCTCCATAGTGTAAATTACCAGGAGTCGGCAGCTGTCAAAATGACATATTGTCTCATTACTCACTCCCCCTCCCGCCTGTCAAAACAATGGGGTCGGACGCTGCTTCCCCTCCTCCATTCTATCTAATTATCTTTCTCCCTCATTCTATCTCTTTCTATCTGTCTGTCTATCTCTGTCTCACAGGTACACATAAATACAAGTATACATAGTATAAATTACCTAGGATAACCCAAGAAACCCAGACAAAGTGCTATACTCTGCTTGAAGATGTGAGTAAAAGTGATGACGCAGTCTTGTGGCTCTCTGAGACAGAGAGCTAGACGGATAGACAGGGAGCTTGACAGACAGGCAAATAGACAGACAGACAAATGTTAGTATACCAGCAAAAACAAAGGGAGGGCGATGTTCATCTAATCTTTCGGTATCAGCTGCACCCTCATTTACCCTCATCAAACGTCAGCACTTATCAGATGTTATCTCCCCTTATCTTGTTACTGTCATGGGTGAACATTTATTATTACATATTATTATTATTATTACTTATTATTATTATGTATTATTATTATGTATTATTATTATTATGTATTATTGTTATCATTACGTATTCTTCTTCTTCTTCCTCCTCCTCCTCCTCTTCTTCCTCCTCCTCCTCTTCTTCCTCCTCCTCCTCCTCTTCCTCCTCCTCCTCTTCTTCCTCCTCCTCCTCTGCCTCCTCCTCCTCTGCCTCCTCCTCCTCTGTCTCCTCCTCCTCTGCCTCCTCCTCCTCTTCTTCCTCCTCCTCCTCCATTCTTGGAACAAGTTTGAAGAGCTTGTAGTTCATAATCACTATCACTATCATCACCAATGCTCACATCTGAGTCTGGGATTTGGGAAAATAGGAGTTTCCTCTTTGATTCTGGTACAACTGAACGTGAACAAGACGGCCCAGCACCAGAGGTGGAAGGCTGTGGGTTGTCTGGGTTTTCCTCACTATTACCCATATTATGGTCATTAGTTTCGGTCAAAACCTCACCAGAACCTTGAAACTCATCTTCACTGTTACTTCCATCTGTATTAGAACTGTCACTGGGGAACAAAAGTGTCCCAATTCGCCGAGGAGTGAGGAACTTCTTACCGCAAGGCACGGTGGACATTGTGTACTATGATGGCATTCCCACAATGCACCACTGGGTCCCAGATTTTTTTCCTACTGCGCACACCCACCACACAGACCCATTCTCTCACATCTAGGCTTATCAGCCTTTTCCTGTGAGATTTGACAGCGCTAGAATTTATGCGTACTAGTACGTCAAAAACCCCTGCACGTAAGACGTACTAGTACGGCTGAAACCCTCAAAGGGTTAAGAAAAAAATAAAAGAAAATAAAAATAAAAAAAGAATAAAAAAAGGGGGACCGGGAAGGGATAGTTCCTAGAAGGAATGAAAGGGCCAGAAATCTCCCTCTGCGCCCAAGAGGACCTCAGCACTGCAAGTAGTGCAGATGCAGCATGGAACTCGTGCCATACCCTACCCTTCATGCCAGTAAACCAGCAATCTGGGATAGCAACCTCACATCTGCCGAGCTACCTCGGTGGACAAAAGAGAGGGTGGCTGGATATCCGCCACAAAGCATACCTCATTCGGCCACCACCCCCGGAATCCAAAAGGTGGCTTCCAGAGATACACCTGTCGCCCGAAAGACACCCAAAGCCACCCTCCGGGATACGGGAGAGGGATCGAGACATCCCCAGGTGATCCAGATCCCATGGCAAACTACGCCACCGCCAAGAACCTCAACGGAATGGGATGGACCCCGGTACCCTTCCCCCTACGTATGAACTAGTGTGCCTGTGGGAAAAATCCCAAAGGCCAAAAAGAGGAAGGGCAAAAGGGAGGGGTGGGGAGGAGGAGGAGGAAAGGAAAAAAGGGGAGGATGGGATAGGGAAGGGGGAGATTGGGGGGTAATTAGGTTCGGTCTGAGGAAGGAGACCGACAGGTCTAATTCCTCAGACCAAGAGCCTCTTCACTGCACCAAGGAGCCCCCCTTGAAGAGGCTTAGGTCAATAAAAAGTCCTAATGGATATTCCTTATTTTCCAGTGCTGTGTAAAGCAGATCTAGCATTTTTACAATTGCATCATAAGTGCTTTTATTTTTTCTGAAGCCAAATTGGCTGGGGTTGAGTATGTTTTGTGCTGTTATAAATGAATATAATCTCTTGTGCATGAGTTTCTTGTAGATTTTGGATAGTAATGGTAAGTTTGATATTGGCCTATAGTTGTTTACATCTGTGGGGTCACCACCTATATGTATTGGTGTAACCCTTGCTGTCTTGAGTAGTGTCGGGAAAGTGCTAGTTCCCAGTGACTTGTTAAAAAGTAACGAAATAGCATGCGAAAGGAGTATTAAGAGAATATCTTTTTAAATTGTGTCATGGAAGAGAATTTAGATTTCATTCAAGAACAGGAATACAAGCAACTCCTTTCATCAGTTCAACAACACAGGTCCCATTTCAAGGAACAGAACACTTACATGTTTGTACGAATTTACTTGTGGTTTATCAAGAATGATTCAATATTTTTTTTTATAATCTCTCAGCACTCCCATAGATTTTGTTTTTTGCTTCGTTCTTTTCTGAGCAGTTTTATTGAAAAAAAAATCAGATAAACTGATCACATTAGAATTTTTTTGCTGAATGAATTTTTAAATGTCTTGCTAAATTACCTTTTAATGAAAAATCTTTCAAACATTCTGAACACCGATATGGTTTCTTGCCTGTGTGGATCATCATGTGAGATATTAGGCGAGATTTTATTGAAAAACCTTTCAGACATTCTGAACACTGAAACGGTTTTTCTCCAGTATGAACACCCATATGTCTCGTTAGATTACCTTTCAATGAAAATTCTTTTACACATTGAGGACACTTAAATGGTCTCTCTCCTGTATGAATTATTGTATGTGATACAAGACGGGATTTTACCGAAAAACGTTTCAGACACTCTGAACACTGATATGGTTTCTCTCCTGTATGAATTCTCCTATGTCTTATAAGTTGAGAAGGGTCTGAAAAGCCTTTTAAACACTCTAAACATTGATAAGGTTTCTCTCCAGTATGAATCCTCATATGTATTACTAAATCAGACTTATTTGAGAAGTTTTTCAGACACTCTGAACATTTATATGGTTTTTCCCCAGTATGACTTCTCATGTGTATTTCTAAGTTACATTTTACTGAAAATGATTTTAAGCATTCAGAACACTGATACGGCTTCTCTCCTGTATGAACTCTCATATGCATTACAAGATGGGACTTTATTGTGAAGTCTTTCAAACATTCTGAACAGTGATATGGTTTTTCTCCTGTATGAGTTCTCATGTGTGTTACTACAGAAGACTGTACTGAAAAGCTTTTTAAACATACTGAACAGTGATATGGCTTCTCTCCTGTGTGAATTCTCATGTGCAATACCAAATGATGTTTCCTTGAAAAGTTCTTTTCACACACTGAACACTGGTATGGTTTCTCTCCTGTATGAATTCTCATGTGTGTTATAACAGAAGATTGTACTGAAAAACCTTTAAGACAAACTGAACAATGATATCGCTTCTCTCCTGTATGAAATCTCATATGCATTACTAAGTAAGCTTTACTTGAAAAATCTTTATGGCACACTGAACACTTATAGGGTCTCTCTCCAGTGTGAGTTCTCAAATGTAATATCAAATGGCATTTTTGTGAAAAGTCTTTAAGACATTCTGAACACTGAAATGGTTTCTCTCCTGTATGAGTTCTCGTGTGTGTTACTAAATCGCCTTTTCTTAAAAAGTCTTTTTGGCACACTAAACAAAGAAATGTTTTTTTTCCAGAATGTGTTTTCATATGTGTTTGGAAATAAGTGTTTTTTGAAAACCCTTTTAAGCATTTTGGAC
Source organism: Cherax quadricarinatus (assembly GCF_038502225.1). NCBI lineage: Eukaryota > Metazoa > Arthropoda > Malacostraca > Decapoda > Parastacidae > Cherax > Cherax quadricarinatus. The sequence goes on along the minus strand of NC_091295.1, from coordinate 64,511,268 downwards.
ACTGATACGGTTTTTCTCCTGTATGCATTCTCAAGTGCATTAGTAAATTAATTTTTTTGGCAAACCCTTTTGCACACACTGAACACCTGTATGGTTTCTTTCCAGTATGAATTTTTGTCTGTGTTTCTAAACAATATTTTTTTGAAAAGCCTTTTACACACTGTGAACACTGATATGATTTCTCTCGTGTGTGAGTTTTCATGTGAGTTTGTAAATAGGATTTTTCTGAAAAAACTTTTAAACATTCTGAACATTGGTGTGGTGTCTGTCCTGTATGAATTTTTGTGTGTGTTTTTAAATAAGACCTTCGTGAAAATCCTTTCAGACATTCTGAGCAGTGATAAGACTTCTCTCCAGTGTGAATTCTACTATGCATAATTAAATTAGCTTTTCTTGCAAAAGCTTTTGAACATACTGAACATTTGTAGGGTCTTTCACTGGTATGAGTTCTTATATGTCTTATTAAGTTTGCTTTCTGCTTAAAACCTTTCAGACACTCTGAACATTGATATGGTTTTTCTCCACTTTGAATTTTCATTCTAATTGTTAAACTAGATTCGCCAGAATATTTTCTCAAATTTTCTAAAAATTTTTTTGGTGTATCTTCCACAGGAACACTCACTGCTGGATCATATATTTTTTCAAGCATTTTAGACATTGTGAAGACCGATCTGGCAATCTTAAATTTGGACTCTAATATGACTTATATTTATGAATCACTTGATACATAGGTACTAATCATTATCTTGAAGTGAGCTATGAGATGCTAAATACTGACCAAATAGATGTGGTAAAGAATATTCCTAGGATTCTAAGTAATAATATTAAATATTCTTTGGGTACACTATGCTGAATGATATTGACTTCCAGCATTATTGTAAATATACAAATTTAATTAATAGCATATCTTCCATTTACACCCTGACATTTCCTAACACTTCAGTGTCCTGTATGATAGTGCTAAAACAAATTTGTATTGCATTATTTCTGTCACTTAAGTTGGTTTTACATCCTTGGGCACTGGTGCTCTTCCAGTGGCAAGGATGAGCTGGAAAAGAAAATAACAGATTAATAGGATTTAAAATTTTATATTCTGAGCTTCACTGGCATTCACAAATTCAGACTATATGAATTTTTATAATAAATGACAATAAAACGTGTGATTACAAATATATGAAAAATACCACAGTGAAAATAAGAAAAACCTGAGCTCTTTCAGGTGCTTACACATATATCTTCAGATGATATACATGTAAGCACAACCCAGTTGCATAATTAGAGAAACCTTATCAAACTATGTTTTTATAGCATTACCTAATGGAATAATCCATTCTCTTGAATGCACTGTAATTCATCTAATGACTATATGAACTGTTACTACACTACAGATCATTGATTTGATTAGATCTGATAATTAAATTATATGATTACATAATAGTAAACTGATCATTTTGTTATATTACTAACTGTAACGTTACAAAATTGTAAAACTATAATGCTTCAAAATTGAAATGTTCAAATTCATTGTTTAAAATAACTCAATTGTACTTGATATTGTAAATTGTCTACAGTAACTTTTACCATTAAATCTGTTATAGCTTAGATAGTCTTAAGTTAATTTTATCCTGCCCATAATGCTCTGCATACAAGGGGCTTTCGACATGTACGCCCAGCTACTATAATACCTTGTACAACTATGTATCATGTCCTAATAAAAATAAAATATAAAGTGCTGAGGGTTTTCTTATGTTTACTTTCACATATTTTATTAATACTTTTACATAAGCAGCATTTGAAACTTTCTTAAAACTTATACTTCCAAGACATTCATATTCACAGCTCCACAATATGACATAAGTACTGTATATTGTCTACAGTATATTCTGGTTTTTCACTGAGGCTTAAGACAACTAGTTAGAAGATACAGAAGTACAGTGGAACCTCTACTTGCGAGTTTAATCCGTTCCATGACCTTGCTCACAACTGGATTTGCTTGTTTGCAGAGTCAATTTTCCTCATTTAATTGAAATGCAATTAATCTGTTCCAGTGGAACAGATTAATTGCATTTACATGTATTTATCTATCTCACTTTATTTATCTATCTCACTTCATCTAATATGACATAAAAACAATATAAATATTAACATAGAAACCTGATATACACTCTAGAATGAATAAAATATGTCATTATATATGTGTCGGCAGCGGTGACGGCAGCCAACGAAAGTTTCTCTGGAGATAGTAAAAAATACTCCTTGAATATTTCGCTATCATCAACTCTACAGCTTATTTATCTATCACAGTTCATCTAATATGACATAACAAACAGTATAAATAACATAGAAACATGATATATACTCTAGAATGAATAAAATATGTCATTATATACGTGGTGGCGGCGGCTGACGAGAGTTTGTCTGGAGACAGGACAAAATACTCCTTGAATATTTCGCTATCATCAACTCTACGGCTTATTTATCTATCACAGTTCATCTAATATGAAATAATAAACAATATAAATAACACAGAAACCTGATATATACTATTGAATGAATAAAATTTATTATTATGTAACAGGTGGAGGCAGCCACAACCACTCCCTCTTCGTTGTGGTAATCACTGCCATCTAGTGATGGTCTTTTGAAGCTGTGTATTATAATTATTATTATGTAGTACATTATTATTATACATGTATTATTATTATATGTACAGTGGACCATCGGTTATTGGCCGTAATCCGCTCCAGAAGGTCGGCCGATAACCGAAATGGCCGAAAACTGAATTAATATTTCCCATAAGAATTAATGGAAATACAATTAATCCGTTCCAGACAAAAATATTCACAAAAAAAATAATTTTTTTAACAATTATGTAAATTTTTACATACCTTTATTGAAGGCTAATGCTGGCTTCTGGAAGATAGGGAAGAGGAAAGAGGGAAGAGTTAGTGTTTGGAAGAGGAATCCCCCTCCATAGAGACTTTAGGTAGCAAAGCTTTCTCTAAGGTTACTTTCCTTCTTTGTCTTTTAATGCCACTAGGACCAGCTTGACTATATATATACAGTGGACCCCCGCATACCGTCGGCATCACATAACATTCAATCCGCATACCGCTCGCTTTTATCGCAAAAATTTTGCCTCGCATACCGCTCAAAAACCCGCTCAACGCTGTTCGTCCGAGACGCGTCCAATGTGCGCCCTTAGTCAGCCTCACATGTGCCGCCGGTGGCATTGTTTACCAGCCAGCCTCCGCGGTAACATCCAAGCATACAATCGGAACATTTCGTATTATTACAGTGCTTTTGGTGATTTTATCTGCAAAGTAAGTGACCATGGGCCCCAAGAAAGCTTCTAGTGCCAACCCTACAGCAATAAGGGTGAGAATTACTATAGAGATGAAGAAAAAGATCATTGATAAGTATGAAAGTGGAGTGCGTGTCTCCGAGCTGGCCAGGTTGTATAATAAACCCCAATCAACCATCGCTACTATTGGTGGTACAGCTGCTGCTGCTGCTGTACCACCGTCAGCTGCTGCTGCTGCTGCACTGTCAGCTGCTGCTGCTGCTGTACCACCGTCAGCTGCTCCTGCTGCTGTAGTACCGTCTGCTGCTGCTGTAGCATCGTCTGCTGCTGCTGTAGCATCGTCTGCTGCTGCTGTAGCATCGTCTGCTGCTGTTGTAGCATCGTCTGCTGCTGCTGTAGCATCGTCTGCTGCTGCTGTAGCACTGTCAGCTGCTGCTGCTGTTGTACCACCATCAGCTGCTGCTGCTGCTGCTGTAGTACCATCTGCTGCTGCTGTAGCATCGTCTGCTGCTGCTGTAGCATCGTCTGCTGCTGCTGTAGCACTGTCAGCTGCTGCTGCTGTTGTACCACCGTCAGCTGCTGCTGCTGCTGCTGTAGTACCATCTGCTGCTGCTGTAGTACCGTCTGCTGCTGCTGTAGCATCGTCTGCTGCTGCTGTATCACTGTCAGCTGCTGCTGCTGCTGCTGTAGTACCGTCTGCTGCTGCTGTAGCATCGTCTGCTGCTGCTGTATCACTGTCAGCTGCTGCTGCTGCTGCTGCTGCTGCTGCTGCTGTAGCACCGTTGTTGGTGTGGCTTATTGAGAATACCAAGAAACAATTAACCCCAGAGGATTTGCCACCCAGGATAACCCAAAAAAGTCAGTGTCATCGAAGACTGTCTAACTTATTTCCATTGGGGTCCTTAATCTTGTCTCCCAGGATGCAACCCACACCAGTCGACTAACACCCAGGTGAGCAGGGAAAAATGCCAGGAACTAGTGCTCATATTGGTGAATTTAAAGCCAGCAAAGGTTGGTTTGAGAGATTTAAGAATCGTAGTGGCATACACAGTGTGATAAGGCCTGTTCTGGAAGAAAATGCCAAACAGGACCTACAGTACTCAGGAGGAAAAGGCACTCCCAGAACACCGTGTCTCATCAGTCATTGCTGCATCTTCAATAAAGGTGTCATTTATTCTTCATTTAGTAGAGTAGTACATGCACAATAAATATTGTGCATGTACTACTCTACTATTGTGCATGTATCCTTCTCTTTGTGTGTAGGAAAATGTATATTTCATGTGGTAAAAATTTTTTTTTCATACTTTTGGGTGTCTTGCACGGATTAATTTGATTTCCATTATTTCTTATGGGGAAAATTCATTCGCATACCGATCATTTCGCATAACAATGAGCCCTCTTGCACGGATTAAAGTTGCTATGCGGGGGTCCACTGTACAGTGGTCCCTCGATAATCGTAGTTCTCGAGAATCGTAAATTTCGGAAATCATAGGGATATTTTCATATAAACATGGGCTCACTAATCGTAGATTGACTCGCAAATAGTAGTTCGTCTGGGACAGGTAAACACAGCCCCTAGCCGCCTTACACTCCTTTCCCAGCCAGTGTGCCATTGTTTATCAGTGAGTGAGGATGATCCCACCAGTTCATATGATATATTTCATATTATTCCATTTGTTTTAGTGTTTGCAACTGCTAAATAAGTCACCATGGCTCCAAGGAAAGCTTCTAGTGCCAGCCCTTTGGTAAAGAATGTGAGAAACACATATAATTTAAGAAAAAGTTTGTAGAAAAATATGAAGGTGGTGGTGGTAGAGTGGAAGCAGTTGTGATAGTGGTTGATGGTGGTAGAGATGGTTGTAGCAGTTGTAATAGTGGTAATAGTTGTAATAGTAGTTGTAATACTGGTTCTTATGTTATTGAGGCTAGGACTTTGGGTAGTTTCAAATTTACGTTGGATAAATATATGAGAGCGAGGGGTTGGATTTGAGTGGGACTTGCAAATGAGTGGATAGTTATCAAAGCTTATTTCTTGGGTGGCATTGAAAATTAGGTTGGGCAAATGTTTTGTTAGTGGGATGGATTAAGAACCTGCCTAGTATGGGCCAACTGGCCTGCTGCAGTGATCCTCCATTCTTAAGTTCTTAAGGTGGTAGCATTGTAATAGTGTTAGAAGGTGGTAGTGATGGTGGTAGAGGGTGTCTTCTTTAGTGATTCAGCAATTTATCAAAGCTTATTGCTTGGGTATAGCAGTTATGCTGTTAGTGGGTTGGATTTGTGAAGGACCTGCCTAGTATGGGCCAACAGTCCCTCAACCTTGAGTCGATGTGGTCAGTCCATCAATCTTGTGTAGAATACGGCATAGAGTAGAATACGGTAATCAGTCCCTCAAGGTTGAGGGACTGATTACCTAATTCTCCTCCTATTCTTCAAGCTTTTCCTGTGTATGGACTGATGAAGCCACTGTGTGGCAAAACGTTTCCTTAATAAAGATACCCAAGAGTTGGACATGTGTCTAATTTATCAACGTGTCGGTTCTGTGAACCATTCATCTACAATCCTGTCAGACACTGCAACTTCTTTGGATCTTAATAAGAACATAAGACCATAAGAATGTAGGAACACTGCAGAAGGCCTACTGGCCCATACGAGGCAGGTCCTTATCAAAACGATCTCTACCCAAAGCTACCCAAGAAATAACTCCCATACCCCATGACACCAATCAAACCCAGTCCCTCCCACTCATATATTTGTCCAGTCCCTTCTTAAAGCTACCCAAGGTCCTAGCCTCTATCACCCCACTGGGAAGACTGTTCCACGCATCTACAACTCTGTTAGAAAACCAGTACTTACCTATGTCCTTTCTAAATCTAAATTTATCCAACTTAAATCCATTATTTCTGGTTCTTACCTGGTTCGACACCCTCAGTACTTTATTAATATCTCTCTTGTTTATGCCTGTCATCCACTTATACACTTCAATGATATCTCCTATCATTCTACGCCTCTCCAGAGAGTGGAGATTTAAGGCTTTAAGTCTATCTTCATACGGGAAGTTCCTTACACAGTAAATCATTTTAGTCATTCTTCTCTGTATGTTCTCTAATGAGTCTATGTCCATCCTGTAGTAAGGAGACCAAAACTGAGCAGCATAATCTAAATGAGGCCTCACTAGTGATGTACAGAGCTGTAAAATAACTTTTGGACTTCTGTTACTTACACTTCTTGAGATAAATCCAAGCAATCTGTTGGCCCTGTTGTGCACACTAAGGCACTGCTGTCTTGGCTTCAGATTTCTGCTCACCATGACTCCCAAGTCTTTTTCACATTCTGTATGATCAAGCTCTACTTCACCTAGATTATAGCTTCGAGGGTTATTTTCATTACCAAGGGCAAGTACCTTACACTTATCCACATTGAACTTCATCTGCCATTTTTCAGACCAAGACATTAATTTGTCCAAATCGTCCTGGAGTTCATTGACGTCCTCCACAGAGTGAATTATACGGCCTATCTTTGTATCATCAGCAAACTTACTCATGTCACTAGTAATCCTTTCATCATCCTTTCACCATCCTGCAGCTGCAGCCGCAGCAAGCAGCAACAAGGCTGCTCCTATATCTTGCCGTCCCCTGGGCCTATCCGAACTCCAGTGATGGCTAAATTTGCAAGTACTGCTGCAACAACATGCAAGTAAACTATAGTGACATAAAAACTGACGGTGACGACAACGAAATGGACTAAATATGACAGAAGAGGGACCGGCATTCAATTACCAGACCTGCTGCCAGACGTGAACCAGACACGAGACGTTTTCCACTAAATTAAATAACTGACCTCCATATCAACTGCACCAGTGTTTAACGGGAAGACAACATGGCAGAAAACCTGATCAACTAAATCTCCAAGGAAATGACAGGTCTGTAGGACTTTTTTCGTCAGTGCCAAACGAGGGAAAGATTTGAGCCTTTAAACATGGCTGACCGGCATTCAAACAGCAGCTACTACCAGACGTACAACTAGCGAAGTGAAATTCTCATCTTTGCTGACGTTCATCTGTTGATAGTAGCATCATATCTGTACCACCATCATATCACCTGTACCAGTGCTAACGAGAGGGAAACACAGGAGACATCGTCAAATCAACAGTACAAAACGCCAAGGTATAGGACGGTTATCCCTCAGTGCCAGTCGTGGGAAAGAAGTGAATAGTTAAATAGTCAAGGTTAATGTTTTAGTAGCTGACCTATATTCAGCTGACCAGTGTACAGTGAGAGAATCATAGCAGAAAAAGCCAAATATATCTATAAACTCAAGGAAAGTCAGGTGGCGTTACTCCCCTCAGTTTTAAAAATGGCTGAGTCAGCAGACCAGGTCAGGAGACAACAACACGACACAACCCCTGATAAATGGAATTGAGGGGGATTTGGAAGGATAAAACCATTGATTAAACCTTTCTGGTCTACCAGAATGGAAAGGAGTTATTAGTTAATTGGTGAAGCCAGACTGTGAAGTGAGGTGGGTAGGGGAGTGTGTAATAAGGGGTTAACTGTAAGGGTTTTGTGAAGTTAAGGGAAAAGTGAGCAGTGAAGAGGGTTTTGAAGAGGTTAACTGTAAGGGTTTTGTGAAGTTAAGGGAAAAGTGAGCAGTGAAGAGGGTTTTGAAGAGGAAATTTTACTAGTAATTCAGTGTGATTGCTAAAGTAGATACTAAGTGTACTAGGGACTGGAAAATAAATATTATTGTATATGAGTAAAAGAGCGAAGAGTGAAAATGGCAGGCATTAGAGGGGTACAGGCTGCCATAATTATATTTATATTTCTTCTTCAATTCCATGAAGAAAGAAATCAGTCATGGGGGTTGGAAAAGATGAATGGAGTAACCTTATCCATAGTAATGACCCTCGTATTGTAGATAGTCTTAATGACCCTCGTGTAGTAGATAGTCTTTTTAGTATGATAATAAGATGTTATCTTCATTGTAGAATAATAAGAAAATATTATAACCTTTATATTATAATAATAAGGTAAAAGGACCCCAATGGAAATAAGTCACTCTGTCTGACTTTTTTGGGTTATCCTAGGTTCTCTACACATATGCTGCTATGTATGATAATTCTATGTAACTGTATTTGTGTATACCTGAATAAATTTACTTACTTACTTACTTAGTCATTAATGTAAATTATGAACAAGAGAGGGCCTAAAACTGATCCTTGTGGAATGCCACTAGTGACTAATCCCCATTCAGATTTCACTCCATTAATGGTAACTCTCTGCTTTCTATTGGTAAGCCATGCCTCAATCCATGCTAGAACTTTACCTCCTATACCATGAGCTGCCACTTTTCTTAAGAGTCTCTTGTGAGGTACTCTATCGAAGGCTTTATACTAAAATCCAAATAAACAATATCATATTCCTTATCACTGTCAACTGCCTCAAATGTTCTATTGAAGAACGTCAGTAAGTTTGTCAGGCAGGAACGACCTCTCGTGAATCCATGCTGAGATTCATTTATCAAGTTATGCTCTTCAAGGTGACTTCTGGTAATGTCAACTATAATTGATTCTAATAACTTGCCCACTATAGATGTCAGGCTTATTGGACGGTAATCTGAAGGAATGGACTTATCCCCTGATTTGAATATAGGAACCACATTAGCCATCTTCCACAACTCTGGCACAACACCGGTAAGGATGGACGCATTGAATACACTCGTTAATGGCTGACTAAGCTCCATCTTGCATTCCTTAAGTACCCTGGAAAACCGCTCATCGGGTCCCGGGGACTTATTTTGCTTCAGTTTGTCTATCTGTTTAATAACCATGTCCCTCGTGACAGTAATATTAGTTAACTTAAATTCATCAGGAACTAAATAATTGTTAATTACTGGAATCTCATTAACATCTTCCTGTGTAAAAACTGACAAAAAATAGTCATTAAATAAGGAACACATTTCCAGTTCATTATCCGTCAGCTGTCCATTCCCAATTTTCAGAGGTCCTACTTTTTCCTTCACCTTCGTCCTATACACTTTAAAGAACCCCTTTGGATTAGTCTTTGATTCATTATCAACTTTAATTTCATAGTCACGTTTAGCCTTTCTAATCCCCTTTTTTACTTCTCTTTTAAGCTGAACATATTGGTCAGTAAGGTTAACCTCTCCTCTTCTGATGCGCCTATAAATTCCCCTTTTCTCCCCTAATAGATGCTTTAGCCTCCTGTTAACCCATTTGGGATCATTTTTATTAGACCTAATATCTCTCTGGGGGAATGTATATACTCTGGGCACGGTGTACATTATTAAGAAAACAATCATAAAAGCAGATCCCTTCATAATCATAAGTATGATCATCGTCAATAAAATCACTAGCTAGATAACCCTAATCAAGATTAGACAGGTGTTCCCTAATTGGCAGAATGAAAATCAAGGATTTTTACTGTATTATCATTATTCTTGCATTCCCAGTTAATGCTAAAAGTGATGGATTTGTGATCACTTGCGCCAAGCTCTTCAGTGATCTCCAGATTATTCACGAGTGTTTCCTTATTTGACAAGACTAGGTCTAGCAAATTATTACCCCTGGGAGGCTCTGTTACGCTCTGCTTCAGAAAACAGCCCTGAACTGTTTCCATAAAGTCACTGGACTCTAGATTACCTGTCAAAAAATTCCAGTCAATTTGACTAAAGTTAAAGTCCCCTACTATGACTATGTAATACTTGGGAATTCTTTGCTTGCCTAACCCTTGGGCACGACCTACTTCCACATTGGGCAAATGTGACACCACCTATGACTGTTGCACCTCTCCTACCTACGGTTTATAAGCTCCTTCTCTGCTCATATGCCGTATTCTACTCAAGATTGATGGACTGACCACATCGACTCAAGGTTGAGGGACTGATTACCTCATTCTCCTCCTATTCTTCAAGCTTCTCCTGTGTATGGACTGATGAAACCACTGTGTGGCAAAACGTTTCCTTAATAAAGATACCCAAGAGTTGCACGTGTCTAATTTATCAATGTGTCGGTTCTGTGAACCATTCATCTACAATAAAGATATCTTACCTAACAACATTGGAGGATACGTTTCCTTAATAAAGATAAGGTCTTGAGGATATCTCTCCAAGAGAGAGCCCGCAGTAATGGATTTAAATTAGATAAGTTTAGATTTAGAAAGGACATAGGAAAGTATTGGTTTGGAAATAGGGTAGTTGATGAGTGGAACATTATTATTATTATAATCAAGGGGGAAGCGCTAAACCCGGAGGATTATACAGCGCCTGATGAGTGGAACAGTCTACCTAGTTGGGTTATTGAGGCTAGGACCTTTGGTAGTTTCAAATTTAGGTTGGATAAGTACAGGAGTGGTAGGGGCTGGATTTGAGTGGGACTTGCACATCAGAGCTTATTTCTTGGGTAGCATTGAAAAATGGGTTGGGCAAATGTTTTGTTAGTGGGATGAAATGTAAAGGACCTGCCAAGTATGGGCCAACAGGCATCCTGCAGTGTTCCTCCTTTCTTATGTTCTTATACCAAAGAATTGCACATGTGCCTAATTTATCAACATTGGAGGAGTTGGTTGGTGAACATTTAACCAACTCCTTCACCACCATTATGGACGGCTTACTCTCAGTGGCCCTTACATACCCAACAACAACACAACACAACACCTCTCGTGACATACATAATGACTTATTTTATTCATTCTAGAGTATATTCCATGTTTCTATGTTATTAATATTGTTTATTATGTCATATTAGTTGAATTGTGATAGATAAATAAGCTTTAGAGTTGATATTACTGTCATATTTCTTGGGTAGCATTGAAAATTGGGTTGGGCAAATGTTTTGTTAGTGGGATGAATTGCCTAGTATGGGCCAACAGGCCTGCTGCAGTGTTCCTCCTTTCTTATGTTCTTATGTTCTTATATTCTCCAACAATAAACTTGCCATCCCTCCCTCACACAAACAAGTCTCCAATAAGAAAGGAGGAACACTGCAATAGGCCTGTTGGCCCATACTAGGCAAGTCCTTTATTAATTTATTTATTTATTTATTAACAATTTGAGCACACATACAGAGGTACAAAAAAAAATACAGATAAGAGCAGCATGCCAAAGCCACTTATACTATGCATAGCATTACGGGCTGGCTTAAAATTAACTTAAGATTAACTAAGCAATGATGAAATCAGTGATAAAACATTAATGTAAACAGATTACTATAAAGCACAAGTGAGTATTACAAAGACAGGTCATATGGTTGCAAGCTATAATCTAGGTCAAGTAGAGCTTGGTCATACAGAATGTGAAAGGGACTTGGGAGTCATGGTGAGCAGAAATCTGGAGCCAAGACAGCGGTGCCTTGGTGTGCGCAACAAGGCCAACCGATTACTTGGATTTATCTCAAGAAGTATAAGTAACAGAACTCCAAAAGTTATTTTACAGCTCTATACATCACTAGTGAGGCCTCATTTAGATTATGCTGCTCAGTTTTGGTCCCCTTACTACAGGATGGACATAGACTCATTAGAGAACATACAGAGAAGAATGACTAAAATGATTTACTGTGTAAGGAACCTCCCGTATGAAGATAGACTTAAAGCCTTAAATCTCCACTCTCTGGAGAGGCGTAGAATGAGGGGAGATATCATTGAAGTGTATAAGTGGATGACAGGCATAAACAAGGGAGACATTAATAAAGTACTGAGGGTGTCGAACCAGGTAAGAACCAGGAATAATGGATTTAAGTTGGATAAATTTAGATTTAGAAAGGACATAGGTAAGTACTGGTTTTCTAACAGAGTTGTAGATGCGTGGAACAGTCTTCCCAGTGGGGTGATAGAGGCTAGGACCTTGGGTAGCTTTAAGAAGAGACTGGACAAATATATGAGTGGGAGGGGCTGGGTTTGATTGGTGTTAAGGGGTACGGGAGTTATTTCTTGAGTAGCTTTAGGTAGATGTCGTTTTGATAAGGACCTGCCAGTAGGCCTTCTGCAGTGTTCCTACATTCTTATGTTCTTATGCATTGTTGTACATTCAGTCGTATGGAGTATTCTGTTAGGTAGTGTATTTAAAAAATAATAAAGTTAGATTGGGTTTTAGGTTTAACATTTATGTGATATAATTGTGAGAAACATTTAAGATATACAATTTATAAGGTTCAGTTATTCAGTATTTATTTGGTTTTGGGTGAGTAAGTGATCTTTGAGAAGAGACTTGAATTTATAAACAGGTAGTGTTTCTTTTATATTTACAGGTAATGAATTCCAGATTTTAGGGCCTTTTATGTGCATTGAGTTTTTGCATAGTGTGAGATGGACACGAGGAACATCAAAGAGTGATCTGTGCCTTGTGTTATGGTCATGTGTTCTGTTGAGGTTGGCAAGGAGATGTTTGAGGGGAGGGTTAATATCAGAATTAAGTTGAACATCAAAATGGTATACAATACCGACAGGTTGTTAGGTAAGACACATATGCAACAGTTAGACAACTTTATTCCGAAACGTTTCGCCTACACAGTAGGCTTCTTCAGTCGAATACAGAAAGTAGGCAGGAACAGTAGAGATGTGAAGACGATGTAATCAGTCCATCACCCTTAAAGTCGTAGAATTTGAGGTTGTCAGTCCCTCGGCCTGGAGAAGTTCAGTTCCATAGTCAGGAACTATCTGACTATGGAACTGAACTTCTCCAGGCCGAGGGACTGACAACCTCAAATTCTACGACTTTAAGGGTGATGGACTGATTACATTGTCTTCACATCTCTACTGTTCCTGCCTACTTTCTGTATTCGACTGAAGAAGCCTACTGTGTAGGCGAAACGTTTCGGAATAAAGTTGTCTAACTGTTGCATATGTGTCTTACCTAACAACATCAGAATTAAGTGTTCTATGTATGTAATAGGTGCAGTAATAAGTATGGATGTTTTGTATGGTGAGTAGGTTTAGTGTATTGAATATTGGTGGAGTGTGCTGCCTGTAGTGAGAATTTGTTATCATTCTAGCTGCAGCCTTTTGTTGGGTAATTAGTGGTCTGAGATGGTTAATTGTTGTTGAGCCCCATGCACAAATTCCATAGGTGAGATAGGGGTATATAAGAGAGTGATACAGGGCCAGGAGGGCTGACTGTGGAGCATAGTACCGTATCTTCGATAGTATGCCTACAGTCTTGGAAATTTTCTTAGAAATTTGTTGTATATGTGTATGAAATTTGAGTCTATTATCGAGGTGGATTCCTAAGAATTTTCCCTCTGTTAGCTTTGTGATAGGTGATCCGTTTATCATTATGTTAAGAGGGACATCTGTAGCTCTGTTACCAAACTGAATGAAGTAGGTTTTGTCAATGTTTAATGTAAGTTTGTTAGTCATCATCCAGGTAGATATTTTCTGTAATTCGGTGTTTACAGTATTGGCTAGTGTGACTGGGCTCGGGTGAGAGAAGACGTATGTGGTGTCATCTGCAAAAAGTGTGGGTTTGAGTAATTGCGAAGCATTTGGTAGGTCATTTATGTATAGGAGAAAGAGAAGAGGGCCAAGGACACTTCCCTGTGGGACACCAACTGTAATTGGTTGTGTGGAAGAGCTTGCCCCATTTGCGTACACATATTGGCTTCTGTTGCTGAGGTAAGACTTGAGGTAGTTGAGGGAGTGCCCTCCAATACCATAGTTTGACAATTTTACGTGGAGCAAGTCATGGTCAACTGTATCAAAAGCTTTACGTAAGTCAATGAAGATCCCCATTGGAATTTCTTTTTTCTCTATTGCAGTGTATATATGTTCTATCATGTGTATAATAGCATCATTAGTATTTTTATTAGGCCTGAATCCAAATTGGTAGGGGTTGAGTGTGTTATGGGAGATGAGGTAGGAGTAGATTCGTTTATGAATTAATTTTTCGAAGATTTTTGAGAGAGGGTGTAAATTGGATATTGGCCTATAGTTATTCAACTCTGTTTGGTCTCCTCCTTTATGGATCGGGGTGACCCTTGCTATTTTGAGAACTGTAGGGAAGGTGGAGGATTCAATGGATTTGTTAAAGAGTGTTGCAATGATTGGTGATAGTACTTGTGACGCTTTTTTGTATATAAAGGGTGGTAAGGTATTTAAATCTCCTGCCTTGTTTTTCAGTGCGTTGATAATTAGGGAGACTTTGTATGGGTTAGTCGGAGCTAGGAACAGTGTGTTCAGGTAGTTGCCAGTGAGGTAGTCATTTGGTGGGGTATCTGAGCTTGGGATATTATTGGCAAGGTTTTGGCCTATAGTGGAGAAGAAATCATTGAGTCTGTTTGCTGTTTCTGTTGGTGGGAGTTGGGGTTCATCTGATTTTGCTAATTTTATTTTGCTATGTCGTGATATCTTTTTTGTTCCCAGAATTTCTGATAGGGTCTTCCAGGTCTTTTTTATATCACCTCGTAAGTTGGATAATCTGTTCTCATAATACAATTTTTTTGCCCTTCTAATCAGGCTGGTTAGGATTGACGAGTAACGTTTTGTTTGGTCTCTGGTTATGTGACCCATTCTGTACTGTTTTTCATATCGGTGTTTTGTATTTATGGATTTGAGAATGTTGGGTGTTAGCCAGGGACTGTTCAGTCTCTTAGCTGTCATCTGTTTAGTTTTTTTAGGGCAGTGCTTGTTATAAAGGTATTGGGTCTTTTTTAGAAAATTATTAAAACATTCGTCAATATCTGTATAGATTTCTAGCTCAGTGTGCTAGTCAATGTTTGTTACTGCTGTTGTGAAGTTATTAATGGCTGCCTCATTGTGAAGTCTGAAGGTGACTTTTGTAGTGTCTTGGGGTATTTTACCAAGAGTTGTTATGAGGAAAGTAGTGTAGTGGTCTGTGGTATTATCTGTAATTATGCCTGATTTTAAAGGGGATATGGTGTTGGTCCAGATGTGGTCAAGTAGGGAAACACTAGTCTCTGTAACTCTTGTAGGTTTTGTTACTGTTGGTAGCAACATGCAGTTACTCATTGTGTTTGTAAATTCAGTAACGTGTGGGTCCTGGTCTTGCAGGAGATTTATATTGAAGTCACCTGAGAGTAGTAAGTGATCTTTGTTCATGCGTGCATCAGTTATCATACTTCCTAGGTTTTGACTAAATTGGCTAATGTTTGATTGTGGAATTCTGTAGATGTTTATCACTGTGAGAGGTTTTTGTAGGTATTTGGATTTGAGTTTAGCTATTATATATTCCCCATGTTCATCCCTTGTGCAAGTATTAGTGATACATTCTAGTTGGTCTGAGTAGTATATTGCTGTGCCACCCCCTTGTTGGTCTGGCCTACAGTTGTGTATGGCTGTGTAACCAGGAATGGCATAGACATCTGTACTATCAGGCTTTAGCCAGGTTTCAGTTAGTGTAATGATGGACATATTGGCATGCAAGGAATTTAGTAATGCTAGGAGGTCATAATGCTTGCTTAAAGATCTGATATTGTAGTTAAAGATAGTTATGTTGTTGTTGGCTCTGAGAAGTGCCTTTGATTGTTCTGCTGTGTAGTAATTACAGTAACTGTTTGAATCATTTAAGTCATTAAATAAGAGGTTGGTATCAGGATCAATGCTTGTAATCATAAGATTTGTAGTGAATCTATAGTTAGAATTAAGTAAAAAATAAAGTAAATATTCTAAAGCTAAAAAAAAAAAAATAGCACCTGAATTATTTAACAAATGTAAAAAAATGAGCTAAGGTAGTTTTTTAAAGCTAAAATAAAGGAGACAATATAAAAGGGACTAAAGCAATTTGTGGTGAACAAATAAAGTGATGATCAAATAATGGAGCTTGGGAATATGATACTAGGTAGTACTTTAAAGGTAATTCTTTAAAGTTAGAATTATAATATAAAATTATAATATAAAAGGGACTAATATAAGTTGTGGTGAACAATAAAGTGGTAATCAAATATAATGTATAATGGCAAAATAGTGAACTTATTAACTTTAGCACCTGAGAATAGCACCTTGATTAGTTTAACAATTGCGAATATATGATCTAAGGTAGTTATATAAAGCTAAAATAAAGTACAAAAAATATATAAGGGACTACAATTAAGTAATGGTAAACAAGTTAATTGGACAGATAGTCACTATGAGATAATATTGGTTTAGGAGTAAGATCTGATTTGTAATATTAAATAAGTTGAGCAGTTTATTGCACAATAAAAAGTAAATAAAAAAATGAGGTAGTTGGTACTAGCTAGCAAAAGATAGTTTTGGTACTTGCAAAAAAGTAATTGGAATATACACTAATTGCACACACAATAAAAAGTGACTAAAAAAACAAGTAGTGGTAAACAAAATTAAATGGACTGGTAAGAACAATGAATAATGGTAATGTCCTGGTTACAATATGATAGCACGATGGTAGACAGGTCCAAAGGACAATATAAAGGTTGGAGTTGAATACACAAACTTGAAAACTTGGCAACAAAATGTTATGGGAAGTACAAAATAATGTTTAATGTACAAAAGCAAAATTGACTGGTAGTAAATATGGTGTTCAATAAAATTCTAGTAAGTAACAATGATTACAAAAAAAGTGAAAAAGTAATGTTTATTTCATTCAATATTGCACTGGTAGTTATTCTAGAGGTTATATGGCAGTACAAGGTAATTAAGAGTACTCTAAGATAGTAAATGTGGTATAAAACAGGTAAAGGTAATTAGACAAGTAATGGTTATTAACCCTTTGAGGGTTTTCGTCGTACTAGTACGTCTTACGCGTAGGGGTTTTTGACGTACTAGTACGCATAAATTCTAGCGGCCTCAAATCTCGCGCAAAAAGGCTGATAGGCCTAGGTGTGAGAGAATGGGTCTGCGTGGTCAGTGTGCGCGGTAGAAAAAAAATCTGGGACCCAGTGGTGCATTGTGGGAATGCCCTCTTAGTAAACAATGTCCACCATGCCTCGCGGTAAGAAGCTCCTCACTCCTCGGCGAATTGGGACACTTTTGTTCCCCAGTGACAGTTCTAATAGTGATGGAAGTGCCAGTGAAGATGAGTTTCGTGGTTTTAGTGAGGTTTTGACCGAAACTAATGACCATAATATCGGTAATAGTGAAGAAAACCCAGACGACCCTCAGCCTTCCACCTCTGGTGCTGGGCCCTCGTGTTCACGTTCAGTTGTTCCAGAACCCAAGAGGAAACTTCTATTTTCCCAAATCCCAGACTCAGATGAGAGCATGGGTGATGATAGTGATAGTGAATATGAACTACAAGCTCTTCAAACTAGTTCCAGTAGTGATAGTGAAGTGCAATATTCCCCAGTGAAGCGTCAGTATATACGACGATATATGCGCTCTGGAAGTGTGCCATATGCTATTCCAAGGGGAAGGAGTGTATCTCGGAGTACATCCCGTGGCTGTACAACAGGAACAGACAGTGAAAATGACGAAGATACTGTTGCAATTGGGATGGAAAATGTGCGTGGTGGTAGTGGTGCCGGCGGTGAGGCACCAGCAGTGGGCCATGCTGCCACCCACGCTGCCACCCACGCCGCTGCCTCAGCTGATCTAGAACAAAGGCCACCATCCCCCACTCCCCCACCACACCAGCCTCCACAACCACAACCTCCACAACCACAACCACCTGTCATTGTCCAGTACCCACCAGCAGACCGCACCTGGGATTGGCAGGAAGCTGTCAATTTTGTTCCAAATCCCCACCAGTTTGATGGCAGCCAAAGTGGAATATGGCCATCTTGTGCACTTGGGAACAATGCCACTGAACTGGAATGTTTCGAGTTATTCTTTGACGAACCACTGATGAAAAGTATTGTCATGGAAAGCAACACATACTACGAGTACACCATGGCAAACACAATACTTTCACCAAAATCACGTCTACACCAATGGAAGGAGGCAACTGTGGCTGAGCTGTATCTTTTCTTTGCCACAATAATGCTTATGCCACATGTGTATAAGCACAAAGTGAAATCATACTGGTCAACAGACCCCCTGATTGCAACACCAGGTTTCAGTGATATAATGCCAGTGAATCGATTTGTGCTAATGTTACGTATGCTTCACTTCTCAGATAAAACCAGGCCTGACAGAACTGACAGGTTATATAAGATTAGGAATGTGTTTGTGTATCTGAAACAGAAATTCAGTACTCATCTTTATCCCTTCAGGAAGCTTGTAATTGACGAGTCTTTGATTCTGTTCAAAGGAAGACTCTCTTTCAAGCAGTACATACCAAGCAAGAGGAAACGCTTTGGTATAAAGTTGTTTGTGCTTTGTGATTGTTACAGTGGTCTGGTATTGGATATTATTGCGTACACTGGAAGTTATACATTGCAAAATACCAGGAAGTTATTGGGCATCTCAGGTGATGTGGTTCGAACAATGATAGAACCATACCTTGGTAAGGGGCATATATAATATACAGATAACTGGTACACAAGCCCCTCACTCAGTGATTTTTTGCGAGTGAACATGACAGATGTGTGTGGCACAGTGCGTGCAAATCGAAAACATATGCCCAGGTTTGATGCTGGCACTCGCAGAGGTGAGGTGCAGGCGTTTGCTGCCAATGACATCATGGCATTTCGGTGGCATGACAAACGAGATGTCACACTGTTGTCATCAATTCACCCTAATGAAATGGCAGACAGTGGCAGGCAGCATAGAGAGAGAAATGAACCCATTCTAAAACCTGCAGCTGTGATTGATTACACCTTCAACATGCGTTCAGTGGACAAATGTGACATGCAGATTGGGTTTGCTGATTGTGTTCGCAAGAGTTATAAGTGGTACATCAAACTGTTTTTCCATCTTCTGGACATTTCCATGCTCAATGCTTATAATATGTATAAGATGAGCACCAGAAACAAACCACAGTACGGCGAATTCTGTTTGTCTGTCATCAGACAAATAGTATTCAAGTACCAAGGAAATGCACCTGCAATTGACCGCCCACCAAATTATCAACAACTACCTGCTCGTCTGAAGCATGGTGATCACTTCCTGGTAAAACTGCCTGCTACTGCTTTGAAGAAAAAGGCTCAGAAGAGGTGTTACGTCTGTTCACATACAAAAAAACGCCCACGACAACGCAGAGACACTCGTTTTATGTGTGAGGAGTGCAAAACTCCACTGTGCATGACACCATGTTTCAAAGAGTTCCACAGGCTGCAGAACTTCTAGAAACATGTCCTGTGACTGTATATGTGTATATAAAATATAGAAAAATAGTAATAAACAACATTTCATATTGTTTGTTTGTGTAAATATTTTCTGTAAACAAAATAATGACAACAGTGTTTACGCCCTTATTGTGTAGTATTGAAAAAGAAATAACTTACAAAATACTGATCATGTTGGCCTCAGAGGCCATAAAAGTTACTCAGAAAAAGAAAAATTGAAAAAAAAATTGAAAATAGTACATAAAAAAGTAAATAGAAAAATACCGGGTGACGGCAGTCGGCGATGTTACCATATGTTGTTCAATTTTGGGAAATTTCACACCTCCATATCTCGGTAAGTATTGACGCTAAAATTTTTTTGTTTAGCCTATAATGTTTAGAAAAAAATACTCTATTTTTTCATAAGAAAAAATAATTTTTTTTTTTTTTGAAATTTGGCCGACCCTGAGAACGAGTTTCGGAGAGGGCCTGTCGACCCTCAAAGGGTTAAATTGAAATTATAGTAAGAATGATAATTATTAATTTTAGTAGGTAATATCAACTGATAGTATTTAAAAAAATATGAGGTAGTAATATGTACAGAGAAAGTATCAATTCAGCTAATGTTTAAGCAAACAATAGTAAATAAGAAAATTACATAAGGTGACTTATGCTTACTAGTAAAATCAAAAAATGAGGTAGTTGATTATTTAAATACTAAGAGATTGTACAATGAAATTTGAACAATAATGGAGCAAAACATACACTACACTACGTAGGCTTTTAAGTTGGACATTGTTTAGTTATTCTCTGTAAGATTAGTATCCCTGAGAAATCGTGATAGATCATTCTCGTTCGTTATTGTATACAGTTGACCTACATTTGTTTTCCTAACAAGAATTTTCCCATCCCGTGTGAAGCATTGGTGTATTGTGTCATTATTCTCCCGCTTAAGTTTTCTGACTCTATACAGGAGGTTCTGACGTTTTTTGGTAAGACACTTGTTTATGTATACCTCTTTCTTTACTTTAATAGATGCAATAATTAAGTCTTTTTTCCTGTCATGTGAGTGGAATCTAAGCATAACACTTTTTCTACCATGGGATCCTAGTAACCTGGCTTCTTTTATTTCAGACTCTGGTACAATAACACTTGTTTGGTCCTTTATGATCTGCAGAGTAATTTCTTTACTGTTTGTTTGGTTCATATCACTGGGAAAAAGTGGACTGTTAACTATTACTGCGTCCGATAGTTTATCTTGTTCAGTTTTATCTTCTTGGAGAGCAAAGTAGTCACTGAACTGGTTATCTAAGTTGTTCTTCCATTCTTTTACTGCTTCTTCAACCTTTGTATTAAGAGATATTATTTGTTGGGTATGGCTATCTATGATTGTCTGGATGGTCTTGCCACAGTTTGTCATTCCTGGTGTTGATAACTTTTGTTCAAGACTGAGGATTTTGTTCTCGAGTTGTGTCATCCTGGTGTCTTGTTTTGTTAGTGTCTCTCGAAGATTCATATTTTCAATAGCTAAGTTGGAGATGCATGACTTTAGGGTATCTGGATCGTTGGTCATACCTGAGAGACTACTTGGTAGGTTGATTCCGGGGAAGAGAGGGGAGGATGGGCTGGTGGCAGCCATGTTTGTTGTTATTGTTGTGGTGTGGCCTTGAGTGGTGGTGAGTGGGGTGGTTTCTGGGCCGGCGTCCTCCTGGCTACACTTGTTGAATAGTTGATTTTTCGGCGTTTTCTTGCTGGCCTTGGTGCTGTTTCCTCTTAGATTGCGCCTCATAATACTACAGGAATTGATGTAGTTAAGAAGTTGTAGTTATACAAAGTTTAGGGTTACGTTGTTCGGCTGGCAGCGGGGTGTTGCTTTCAGTTTGTGGGCAGTCTTCCTTTGATCTCTATTGTGTTCGATTTGTAGGTTTCACTGTTGGTAATCTTTGGTCATTCTGGGTGCTACGTTGGGTAGTGCAGTTTTGCAAGTAACTAGGTCATCATAGGAGCATTGGTAGCTCTGATAGTTGGAGAAAAGTAAGGAGCTTGGAGGTCGCTGCTGCCGCTGCCGCTGCCGCTCCCACTAAGAACATAACAATGGAAGAACACTGCAGGTCTACTGGCCCATACAAGGCAGGTCCTTATCAAAATGACCTCTACACAAAGCTACCCAAGAATTTACTCCCATACCCAATGACATAAATCAAACTCAGCTCCTCCCACTCATATATTTGTCCAATCTCTTCTTAAAGCTACCCAAGGTTAAATGTGGATAGATCTAATGGGAAGGGGGAAGGAGTTGCATTATATGTTCAAGAAAATATTAATTGTTGCACAAAAACAGGTATAAAAATAGATGGAGCAGTAACAGAATCTGTTTGGGTAGAGTTCGTAGAGGGTGAAGAAAAACTAATTCTAGGTGTAATATACCGACCTCCAGGCTTGGATCACGATAGAGGGAGACTTCTTTGGGACAAAATTGTTAGGGCTACTAGACACAATAACATAGTCATAGTAGGGAACTTTTAACTTTACTCAAATTGACTGGAATTCTTTGACAGGTAATCTAGAGTCCAGTGACTTTATGGAAACAGTTCAGGACTGTTTTCTGAAGCAGAGCGTAACAGAGCCTACCAGGGGTATTATTATTATTATAATCAAAAAGAAGCGCTAAGCCACAAGGGCTATACAGCGCTGCAGGGTAGGGAAGGAAGCAAGGGAATTGGATGGCAGGAGGGAGGGGGGATGATCAGCAGGTTACAGAAAACAGCGGGGCAGGGGATAGTACGGGGGTAGAGGGTAGCAAGAGATACAAGTAGAAAGGGCTGAAAGTATCAGAATTTGTGAAGTAAGTCAGTCGTTGTCAAAAAGTCAATAAGAGAGTCCGGATGAAAGGTGGGTCCATCAGCGAGAAGGGAAGGTAAAGAGAGAGCAGCGGGGCGAAGACGACGACAGAGGTAAATTCTGCGTGCTCGTTGATAAAGTGGGCAGTCCAACAGAATGTGGCTGACTGATAATGGAGCTTGGCAATTCTCACAGAGAGGAGCAAGTCGCCTCTCCATGAGATATCCATGAGTAAGACGAGTATGGCCAATGCGAAGACGGGAGAGAGTAGTCTCCCAACCTCGACACTGGTGATAAGAAGACGGCCAGTAACCTATACTCGGTTTAATAGACTGAAGTTTGTTGCCGAGCATAGTAGACCAACGTTGTTGCCAACGGGTGTGAAGGTGGGAAGATATTACAGCAAAATAGTCCGTACATGGAATACCTCTATAAGAAACTGGTAGGTCATGTACTGCTGACCGCGCAGCAGTGTCTGCCTGTTCATTGCCCTGTACGTCAACATGACCAGGGACCCAACAAAAAACAATATCTTTATGCTTAGTAAAGATGCGGCGTAGCCAAAGTTGGATACGGAGGACTAAGGGGTGAGGTGTATCAAATTTTTGTATAGCCTGTAAAGCACTAAGGGAGTCTGAGACAACCACAAATGATGACACAGGCATAGATGCAATACGGATAAGTGCTGTAAGGATGGCATATAATTCAGCAGTAAAAATACTAGCTGAAGATAGTAAATGCCCTTGTACGACGCTGTCCGGAAACACTGCTGCGAATCCTACGCCGTCAGAAGACTTAGAGCCATCTGTGTACACAGCAATGGCATGAGAATGAGAGTGAAAGTGGTCAAGAAAAAGAGAGCGGGAAGCGACCGTAGACAGTTGGGCTTTCGAGCAAGGGAGGGAGAAAGAACAGACTCGAACAGCTGGAACTTCCCAGGGGGGTAGGGAAAAGTGAGATGCTACATGTACATAGAAAGGTGGTAGTTGAAGAGAAGACAAGAGCGAATGAAGGCGAAGAGAGAAGGGACGGAGTAAGCAGGGGCGGCGAACAAATAAAGAATGTCTACTAATATCAGTGACCATTCTATAAATGGAAGGATTGCGGAGATCATGAGAGCGTACATAGTAGCGCAGGCAATGGGCATCACGGCGATCGGATAAGGATGGAACGTTCGCTTCTGCATAGAGGCTTTCGACAGGGGAAGAGCGAAAAGCACCAAGGCATAAACGTAATCCTTGGTGATGAATGGGGTTAAGGCTAGAGAGAGTAGCAGGAGATGCCGCTGAATAGATCTGGTCACCATAATCAAGTTTCGATAAAATAAGGGTGGAATGTAGGTGAAGGAGGGTTCGACGATCAGCTCCCCACGAAAGATGAGCAAGGGTTTTAAGAAGGTTCAGCCGGCTGTGACAAGTTGCCTTCAGAGAGGTAATGTGAGGTTTCCAGGATAACCTACGATCAAAGAGGAGGCCCAGAAACTTGACTGTATCACGTTCAGGGATACGTGAGCCATAGAGGTACAAAGGATGATCAGAGATGACAGAGCGTCTAGTGAAAGTGACTTGGTGGGTTTTAGTGCTGGAAAATTTAAACCCATGTGTGGTGGCCCAATTGGAAACACGGTCGACTGCATGCTGGAGAGAAACTGTAAGGAGGTGACAGTCAGCGCCTGCACAGGCAATAGCGAAGTCATCAACATAGAGTGATGACCAAATATTTGATGGAAGACTAGAGGCCAAATCATTAATAGCAAGGAGAAAAAGTGTTGTGCTCAGAACACATCCCTGGGGGACACCTTCAGCTTGGACAAAGTCCGGGGAGAGCACATTATTAACCCGAACACGGAAATGCCTGTCAGTTAAAAAGTTCTTAAGGAAGGATGGTAGATTGCCTCGAAGGCCTAAGGAGTGGGCTTGGGCTAAAATATTATACCTCCAAGTTGTGTCATATGCCTTCTCAAGGTCAAAAAATATGGCAATAACTGAGTGGTTATTCGCAAAGGCATTACGAACATACGTATCCAAGCGCAGTAAGGGGTCTATGGTAGAACGTCCCTTACGAAAGCCATATTGACGAGTGGAGAGACTGTTGTGTGTCTCTAAATACCACACTAAACGTCTATTTACTAGACGTTCCATTACTTTGCAAACTGCACTGGTAAGAGCAATGGGACGATAGTGGGAGGTTTCATGTCCCGTAGTGCCTGGTTTGCGGAAAGGGAGAACAATGGCGGATTTCCACGGCTGTGGAAGAACTCCTTGTGACCAAATAAGATTGTAAAGGCGTAATAGGACTGCAAGGGCTGACTGATGTAAATGTTGTAGCATACGAATATGAATGTCGTCGGGCCCAGCTGCCGATGATCGACAAGCTGAGAGTGTTGCCTCCAGTTCTTGAAGTGTAAAAGGCACATTATACTGTTCTTCTCTGAGAGAAGAAAAGTCCAAGGGTGCTAACTCTCTGGCAGACTTTGAGGAAAGAAATGAGGGGCATAGATGGAGTCCCTGAGAAATACGGACCAGATGATTGCCAATTTCATTGGCAACATCTAGTGGGTTTGCTATATCAACACCGGCAACCCGCAGAACAGGAGCCGGGTCAGGAGAATATTTACCACTCAGTTTTCGTACTTTTTTCCAGACTGCACTCATAGAGGAAACAGAGGTGATGGTGGAGACATAATCTCGCCAGCAAGTGCGTTTAGCGTCACGGATGACACGGCGAGCGATCGCACGCTTCTGTTTAAAATCAAGGAGTCGCTCTGTGGTTCTATTGTACCGGTACCTGCCCCATGCAGCGCGTTTCAAACGTACTGCACGAGCACAAGCAGGAGACCACCAAGGCACGCATTTCTGAGAATGCCTGCCCGAAGTTTGGGGTATAGAATGAGAAGCTGCGGTGAAAACGGAGGACGAGAAGAGGTGTAAAAGCTCATCGATGGAGGACGAAGAAGGAACCTCTTTAAAAACAGTCAGGTGTGAGTAAAGGTTCCAATTTGCCCGATTAAATTGCCAGCGTGGGGTGCGAAGAGGTGGCGAATATGAAGGGGAAGTAAGAATGATTGGGAAATGATCACTGTCATGTAAGTCCGGGAGAACAGACCAAGTAAAGTCTAATGCGGCGGAGGAAGAACAAACTGAGAGATCGATGCAAGAGAGAGTATGAGTCCGAGGATCAAAATGGGTGTGAGTACCTGTATTTAAAACATGGAGGGGGTGGGTGGCAAGAAAAGCCTCTAACTGAATTCCACGGGAATCACAGTGAGACCCTCCCCAGAGGAAATGGTGGGCATTAAAATCACCAAGTAACAGAATCGGTGGCGGTAATGACGAAACAAGGAAGGCAAAATCCGGAATAGATAATGCCCGAGAAGGAGAGAGATATAAAGAACAGAGCGTATACCACCTATGTAAGTGGATACGGGCTGCTGTGTAATGCAGCGAAGTATGAACAAATAGCTGATGGTACGGAATATCAGTGCGGAGAAGAAGGGCACTTTCATTAAAGGTCCCATCAGGAAAAGGATCTGAAGAATACAATAAATTATAGCCTGAGATGTGAGAAATAACAGCAGAGTGTAATTTTGGTTCCTGTAAGCAAACACCAACAGGGGCAAACTGGGAGAGTAACATCTGAAGCTCACCCCGATTACCCCTGAGGCCGCGTATATTCCACTGTAAAAAGGCCATGATTGGCAATGATAAGGATACTTGAAATCCGCAGGTAAGGGTTCCTACGGACTAGAAGGGTTAGAAAAGTCCACATGCGGAGGCAGTGGAAAATGTTCAAGCAGCGAAGGAACGGTGCGCTGTGAAGAAAGGAGTTGCGCAGATGGAGCAGAGGAGAGAGGAAGAGCGGAAGGTGGATCAGTGTCCATTGATGGTTTGGTCTCTGCAATATATTCAGAGATTGCTTCAAGTGTTTCGGAATTCAGAGATGTCGTATGGGAGACAATATTGGGAATGGTAGGGGGAGGATGAGTAAAGATTGGAACTGTATTGGACTGTACCAAGGTAGGGGGGGGCGAAAGGGTGGAGGGAACTGGAGAAGTGTGGCAGGGGACAGAAGAGACAGGAACCTGGGAGGTGGCAGAAGAGGAAGAAACTTGGGAGGGAACAGGGGAGGAAGGTACATTACGAGGAGGAGGGTGAACCTCTGCACTTGTAACTGAGCCAGTGAGAAGGGAAGAACTAGGGACAGAGACAGGGAGGGTAAAATGAGGAGGTGGAAGATGGGTAGGAGGTGTTACCGGACCTTTTTTTGACTTTTGAGAAGTAGAGGGACGATTGGGAAGAGGTGTCGTACGAGGTCTCGTCGATACTGAGGCTTGTAAGAGAGAACTCGAAGAAGCGAGATTAGACTGAGGCGTTGAAGTAGGGACGTCTGAGCCGAGGACAGCAAAAGGATTAGATACAGGAGTGATTATGGGAGAGGTAACCACAGAGGTGGGTGTAGAAGATGGGATACCAGAAGTGGGGGGACGTTTTGAAACACGGGAATAAGAAACACGTGGGAGTCTCCCTTGGAGGCGGAGATGAGAAACTGCCATGGCATAAGGGAGACCTTCTGTCTCTTTGAGGTAACGGATTTCCCGCTCGTTTAAATAGACCTGACAACGGCGAGAGTACGAAGGGTGAGCCTCATGACAGTTAAGGCAAGAGGGAGATCGATTGCAAGACGTATTAGAATGGTCATCGGCACCACAGACTGGGCATTCGGCGATAGATCTGCAATATTTCGCTGGATGGCCAAATCGCCAGCAATTTCTACACTGTTGTGGTGTAGGGATCACCTTTCGAACTTGTAACCGATGTCCTGCTATATAAACGGAGGATGGGAGTTCTCGGCTGTCAAAAGTTAAACGAGCCACATTGCTAGGGTATCGTCTCCGCCCACGGGCAGGAAGAACGTAAGTGTCTACCTTGAGGATTGGGAGATCTTGGAGTTCCAGCTGTTCTAGAATGTCGGTGCCACATGTCTGGAAATTTTGTTGAACTATGGTATGGGGCAGAATAACGGTACCACTACAAGAATTGAGGGAATGATGTTTTTCAAGGGTGACAGGAACAGTATCTATATGGGAAAGACGAGAGAGCTCACGAGCCTGGGTAGCATTCTGTACGGTAATGATGCGCGTACCGCTCTTAAGAGCATGAAAAGAAATATCTTTACCAACATGGCGTAGGAGTGCCTTGCCAATACTATGGTCAGAAAGATAGGCAGTAGAGGAAGTTGGTCGTAAAGTGAAGAATTTAGTCCACTGTTCAGTCTGAAACTGAGCGTGGAAAGGTAGTGAAGGACGTGTCGATCGTTTCTGAGAAGAACGAGAAGGTGAAGGTGGAGAAGTATCATCAGCAGGTAATTGTCGTTGACGTTTAGGCGTGGGACCAGAGTTGGTCCGACGTGGAACGGGTCGGCGATTTGAAAATTGCCGCACCGTAGAGGGAGAGGCCGGAAGCATAGTCAGAGGAGAGCGAAGGTCTGATAAATCGAAGGAGTCAGTCGAGGCCTCAGTACCTGAAGCGGGTGAGGAAACAGCACCGGCAATAGGTACAGAGGCATGAGGAATGTCTGAAGAGTGGTCCAAAGACGAGGCGGGGTCAGAACGGGGTGCGGTATCAAGAAGGGGCCCGGGGGTACCAGGTTCATGGACTAGGGCTGCCATGGTTAGGTTACTTCTTTCTTTTTGTTTTTAAGAAAAAAAAAGAAAGAAGAAAAGAAAATAAAAATAAAAAAAAGAAAAAAAAAGGGGGGACCGGGGAGGGATAGTTCCTAGGAGGGATGAAAGGGCCAGAAATCTCCCTCCGCGCCCAAGAGGACTCGACACCGCTAGTAGCGCAGATGCAGCATGGAACCCGTGCCATACCCTACCCTTCATGCCAGTAAACCAGCAATCTGGGATAGCAACCTCACATCTGCCGAGCTACCTCGGTGGACAAAAGAGAGGGCGGCCGGATATCCGCCACAAAGCATACCTCCTTCAGCCACCACCCCCGGAATCCGAAAGGTGGCTTCCAGAGCTACACCCGTCGCCCAAAAGACACCCAAAGCTACTCCGGGATACCGGAGAGGGATCGGGACATCCCTAGGCAATCCAGATTCCACGGCAAACTACGCCACCGCCAAGAAACCTCAACGGAATGGGATGGACCCCGGTGTCCTTTCTCCTACCCAGGAACTAGCGCGCCTGTGGGAGAAATCCCAAAGGACAAAAAGAGGAAGGGCAAAAGGGAGGAGTGGGGAGGAGGAGGAGGAAAGGAAAAAGGGGAGGATGGGGAGGATGGGATAGGGGAGGGGAGATTGGGGGGTAATTAGGTTCGGTCTGAGGAAGAAGACCGATAGGTCTAATTCCTCAGACCAAGAGCCTCTTCACCACGCCAAGGAGCCCCCCTTGAAGAGGCTACCAGGGGTAATAATTTGCTAGACCTAGTCTTGTCAAATAAGGAAACACTCGTGAATAATCCGGAGATCACTGAAGAGCTTGGCGCAAGTGATCACAAATCCATCACTTTTAGCATTAACTGGGAATGCAAGAATAATGATAATACAGTAAAAATCACTGATTTTCGTTCTGCCGATTATAATGGACTTAGGGAACACCTGTCTAATCTTGATTGGGGTTATCTAGCTAATGATTTTATTGTTAGGTAAGACACATATGCAACAGTTAGGTATCTTTATTTCAAAACGTTTCGCCTACACAGTAGGTTTCTTCAGTCGAGTACAGAAAAGTTGATAGAAGCAGAACAGACTTGAAGACGATGTAATCAGCCCATCACCCTTAAAGTTTTGAGGTGGTCAGTCCCTCAGTCTGGAGAAGAGCATCGTTCCACAGTCTGAAACAATATGGAGTTGAAGTGACAGGATGGAGCCTTATATAGCGCCAGGAGGTGAGACGTAGGTCACTAGAAGAGGTAAGAACGCAGATGTTGGGAGGTCAGGTCCCTCTCAAATCCAGCCGTACTCACTAGTAGAGGTTGTCGAAGTTGATTGCAGGTCTGTACCAAGATACCCTTGTGTTGTAATAAAGTTGGTAGAATTACCGACAATATGCAAAGTAAAAGGACACAAGTGCAACTAATGTGACATTTTATTCGCTCCTGGAGAGCGAAACGTTGCCACAATAAAATGTCACATTAGTTGCACTTGTGTCCTTTTACTTTACATACCATTGTGTTGCAGTGTCTGACAGATTAAACATTAAAATGGTATAAAATACCGACAGATTGTTAGGTAAGACACATATTGTTAGGTAAGACACACATGCAATGGTTAGGTATCTTTATTTTGAAACGTTTCGCCTACACAGTAGGCTTCTTCAGTCGAGTACAGAAAAGTTGATAGAAGCAGAAGAGACTTGAAGACGATGTAATCAGTCAATCACCCTTAAAGTTTTGAGGTGGTCAGTCCCTCAGTCTGGAGAAGAGCATTATTTCGAAGTCTGAAACAATATGAAGTTGAATGGACAGGATGGAGCCTTATATAGCGCCAGGAGGCGAGACGTAGGTCACTTTGGGAGGTCAGGTCCCTCTCAAATGCAGCCGTTCTTACTAGCAGAGGTTGTCAAAGTTGATTTCAGGTCTGTACCAAGATACCCTTGTGTTGCAGTGTCTGACAGATTGAACATTAAAATGGTATAAAATACCGACAGGTTGTTAGGTAAGACACATATCCAACGGTTAGGTAACTTTATTTTGAAACTTTTCGCCTACACAGTAGGCTTCTTCAGTCGAGTACAGAAAAGTTGATAGAAGCAGAAGAGACTTGAAGACGATGTAATCAGTCCATCACCCTTAAAGTTTTGAGGTGGTCAGTCCCTCAGTCTGGAGAAGAGCATTGTTCCGAAGTCTGAAACAATATGAAGTTGAATGGACAGGATGGAGCCTTATATAGCGCCAGGAGGTGAGATGTAGGTCACTTTGGAAGGTCAGGTCCCTCTCAAATCCAGCTGTTCTCACTAGTAGAGGTTGTCGAAGTTGATTTCAGGTCTGTACAAAGATTCCCTTGTGTTGCAGTGTCTGACAGATTGAACATTAAAATGGTATAAAATACCGACAGGTTGTTAGGTAAGACACATATGCAATGGTTAGGTATCTTTATTTTGAAACATTTCGCCTACATTTCGTCAGTCCCTCAGTCTTGAGAAGAGCATTGTTCCGAAGTCTGAAACAATATGAAGTTGAATGGACAGGATGGAGCCTTATATAGCGCCAGGAGGCGAGACGTAGGTCATTTTGGGAGGTCAGGTCCCTCTCAAATCTCTCGCTACTGGAACTGTTTTCAAGAGCTTGGAGTTCATGTTCACTATCACTATCATCACCATTGCTCACAAATGAGTCCTGGATATGGGATAATATGAGTTTCCTCTCGTTCTGGTACAACTGAACATGAACAAGATGGCCCAGCACCAGAGGTTGAAGGTTGAGGGTCATCTGGAGTTTCCTCACTTATTACTAGAATTATGGTCATTAGTTTCGGTCACAACCTGCTGAAAACCTTAAAAGTCATCTTCAATGATACTTCCATCTGTATTAGAACTGTCACTGGGGAACAAAAGTGTCCCAATTCTCCGAGGAGTGAAGTGTTTCTTACTGCGAGGCATGGCGAACAAGGTGTACTACAATGGTATTCCCACAATGCACTACTGGATGCCCAATTTTTTTCCCTACTGCGCACACTGACCATGCAGACCCATTCTCTCATATCTAAGCCTACCAGCTATTTCCCACTTAATTTGAGGCCGTTAGAATTTACTTGTACTAGTACGGCACTAACCCTGGCATGTAAGCTGTATGTAGACAGCCTGTACTGTCTGCACGGACAGCCTATGCTGTCTGCCAGCTTAGTTCATATTTCGTGGCACTCAGGTGCTGCCCTCTCTCAGCCTACCCAGGTCATTGGGACGCTGGTCTCACTCACTCAGCAGCCTAGAAGCAGACAACAAGTCTACTTCCTCTCTCCCTCGTGGGCATGGCTCTCCCGGGCCATGGGCACAACACACAAGCCTGTGTACCCACCACGACTTTGCAAATAAAGTAAGAAGCCTCCAAAGACGTATCGTTTACTCCCCCGCCACCAAGACATCTGCCAATAAACCTTTATAAAACATTGGTGGACAGCAGTGGTCACAGCAGTTATGTTTGCCGGGGATAGGAAGAGAGGAAGGAATGAAGTTGTTCACTTCATCACCCTACACAACAAGCATCTGTCTCTCAACGAGTTATCCTGATGTCATGTCTGCACATTTCAGCATCCAGACACAGGTACAAGCAGGATTTAGCTGAAATTTGCCGAATTTCTTTGAGAATTGGAAGTGGTGTCCCAGTGACCCAATGCTACAGCATCCCACGCTGTTTCTCAAGCCACATGTTCAGCATCACTTGTATGTTGCTGTTGTTTTTCAGCTCTGCTCGGCTATTTCAACAAGTCAGAGGCGAGTTTTGTGGTGATTTCTGCGTCCAGTGTGAGTTTCTCCACGTGTTTGTGGGTGGGAGAGGAGGAAGTGGCCGTTCCTTGCCTCGCCCACGCTCGCCCTGCTGTACACTCACACCTCACCAGCCTACCATACACTCACCACTGCCCACTCCCTCTGCTGTGTTTTCTGCTGTTTTCCGTGTGAATTCACTGCCAGAGCTGTGTATCTGAGTGCCCGAGGCCACTCAAAGCTACGTGGATCAGCATGCCACGTAGATCATGACACCACGTGGATCCCGACACCACATGGGGTGTGGATGAAGCCACGTGGACCTATGAGCCATGTGAGTTACCAAGCCAGATGTCCCAGACCATATGCTGTGGTCTGCTGCCCGCATCACATTGACGTCACCGATGCTGCTGCCCGACTTCATGACATCACGATGTCTGCCTGACGTCACCTCGAGACGTCTGCTGACGTCACCTCAAGATGTCTGCTGACGTCACCTCGAGATGACTGCTGACGTCACAGTGCTGCTGATGTTACCTCACGACATCATGCCTGACATTACACGTCACATCGAGTGTTTCAGTAATTATGTCAGTATTGTCGAGAAGATTGAGAGAAGATATATGTTGTGTGTTAATTAATTCCTCTCAGTCAGCATTCTCACGTGTTAGTGTATGGCTTAGTGTCAATTTTGTGCACAGAAAAGCATCATTTGCTAGTTTAAGCCATGTTGTACTGCATGTACCGTGGGTGTGTGTAAAGTTTTCCCTGCGTCCCGTGTGTTCTAGAGCCCAGCTGTGTGTCGACCACAGGTCTGCGGCCAGACCCATGTAGCACTTTGTTGCCTGTCACCCGGTGTAACCAGCATGTTTGACAGCTGATATTAATCATCCATGAGCATATGAGCCCCTTGTACAGAAAGCTCTTATGCTTGTAGCTCATAGATGTTCTGCAGAATCGTACATGCTACAATTCCCATTGAGATTTGTTTCACTTCACCTCCAGACCTTCAGAGTGCAGTTATATGTAGAGAAACAAGTCTGGGGACACTTGGACTAACCTCTGCTATAACTCCAACTGCCGGGAGAATGACACTCATCAAGCTGCAGTTAGCCCTGTTGGCAGGCGCTGTGTCAGCCTCGTGTCACTAGCTTCAGTGAGCTCCTGCACAAATATGATGTCACTTTGACTGCTAGCTTGATCACTGCAGTCTGGTGTATGATGTTACGACTCCCAGATGTTTTGCCCAGTCGTCTCTGCCATGACTCGCTCCACAACTCACTCCACGCTCGCCGGCAGTGACAGCCCAGTGACAGAACCAGTCAAGAAGTGAGCTGAGTCACTTGCCAGAAGTCCTGCCCAGTTACCAAGTTTTGACGACACCTCACTCGAGGGCACCAGCATGTCATGCCCCAGGTTGGGTGAAACCTGCAGTGACTCCTATGATGACTGTTTCACCGTTCTAGAGGAGACCATACCCCGTTACGTCACAGCTCAGCCGCAGCGATGTCTCCCGTGTTGCAGTATCTGTCCAGACGCAGGAAGGCGTGCAGTGATGCCCATCGACGCTCACTGCCTATGACCACGCTGTTCAACACATCCCACATGTTTTTTTTCTTCCCTCCCTGTACGAAGTTTTTTTCCCATGTCCATATGTATATACATGTTTTTTATTTTGTGTTCTGTGCCCTGTTCCTACGAGAGAGAGACCGAGTTTTTTTACCACCAGTATTGTCACGTCAGGATGATGCGAGGTACGTGGCCTAGCAAATGTAGACAGCCTGCACTGTCTGCACAGACAGCCTATGCTGTCTGCCAGTGTGAAGGCTTACTCAGCCCAGTAACAACTTCAGACAGTATTACCAAGGCTGGCTCCTCCTCAGGAAAATTAGTGAATAGAAAAAGAAATAATAACAGACAAACATAAACACTTTATTATATAGAAAATATAAAATATAAAACACTTTAATATGAAATATTAATCCTACATTAAAGAAAATGAAAAATGAAAAATATAAATGATAACTGAATTCAACGCTAATATATATAGGGGTGTCTGGTGTTGGTGACACTGTTGTTGAAATCGTAGCCGTTGCTGATGTGGGGGGGGGTCGCAGGTGTTGGTGACCACCACTGGCTAGTTCCTTGCAGAGTATCGCCGTGAGTAATATCCCGATGACAGGAAAGCAGGTTCTTTACCGCTGCAATGATGTGGGGGTTACGTCCTGCAATTTCATACAGGTGCACAGGTAATTAAATCCAAAATGGAATGTCTCCAGGACGTTAGTCTGTCTCCTGCTCTTCTCGTTGATTGACAGGTGACCCTCACTGTCATCCAAGCTGAAAAGATAGACAGGTTACCCACTGCTTAAATAATCACTCTCCATGGCAAGTACAATACTCAAAAGACGTGGTGATTATTACAACAGTCAACCTAGAGCAAGACTGAAAGGACTAAGTTTATTATTGGTCAAAAGTGAAGCTTTTAACCAATAAATCCACTAGAATACAAGGCAGGCATGTACTTACAGTAGTGTTGGGAGCTGTGAGTCGAGTGATTTACTATTTGACCAGAGCCCCACAAGTCACCTTTCGGGGGGGGGGGGGGAAGAGGGAGGGGAAGGGATAGCGGGAGCTAGACTGACCCTACCTTAACAAGCAGCTGGCAGTCAAACTATCACTTTCAGGGAGGGGGAAAAAAGGCGGGAAAAACGGGAGCTTGACTTACCCTACTTTAACTAGTAGCCGGCAGTCAAACTATCACTTTCAGGGAGGGGGAAAAAAGGCGGGAAAAACGGGAGCTTGACTTACCCTACCTTAACTAGTAGCCGGCAATGAAACTATCGTTACTATATCGCTACTCCTATCTACTGAACTTTTACCTCACACTCCCCCATACCAAGACTTATAGTCAAGGAGTATAAGAAGAATAGGCGAGGAAAAAGTTCTAATATGTGGAAGTCGCGAAAGGCAACAAATCTTCTACTGACTGTCATGACTTAACCAGTCAGAGAAATAATTGGATGAACCATTGATATACACAATATGGAGCTTAAAAGCCTGGAGTGCCAATGTCCACCTCAAGAGGCGACTGTTGGTTCCCTTAAAAGTTTCTAGGTATATCAAAGGTTTGTGGTCCATTTCTAAAATGAATTCTTTTCCCAGCAAATAAAATTTAAGTTTGGAGATACCCCACACAAGGGCTAAACATTCCTTTTCTATTGTGGAGTATCTTGTTTCTGCGGGAAGGAGTTTCCGGCTTAGGAAGCATACAGGGAAGGGAGTACAATCATGGTATTGTAGTAACACCACACCTAAGCCAGTATTGGAGGCATCAGTTCTCATACAAAATGTTTTATCTGGAATCTTAAGTATAGGGTCTTTCGAAAAGATACTTTTAATCTCATTAAACTTTTCCCGAGCTACATCGGAAAGTTCAAGAGGTTCCTTCACAGACTTTTTAAGGAAGTCCGATAAGATGCCTGTAAGATCAGTAAGGTTCGGGATAAACCGTGCATAAAAATTTACAGAACCAAGAAAGCTTCGCATGAGCTTCTTGGTTTTGGGGAATTTAAATTCTAATAAAGCTTTGATCTTACTGGGGAGAGGCTGCAGAGAGTTATTAGAAAGTATCAGTCCAAGATATCTAATCTTGTTATACCCAAGGAAGCATTTCTTCGGCTTGGCAGTGAGGCCATGTGAGCGTAACCTACGCAAAACTGATGTTAATGTTTGGATATGTTCACCCCACGTAGATGTCATTACGTAAATGTTATCAAAATAAACTGATACATTTGGCATATTACCCAAGACCTTTCTCATCAGTCTCACGTAGGTAGCACAGGCAGTTACCAAACC
Organism: Cherax quadricarinatus; assembly: GCF_038502225.1. Classification (NCBI taxonomy): domain Eukaryota; kingdom Metazoa; phylum Arthropoda; class Malacostraca; order Decapoda; family Parastacidae; genus Cherax; species Cherax quadricarinatus. The sequence goes on along the minus strand of NC_091295.1, from coordinate 64,475,712 downwards.
GAAGGGCATAGTTCTATATTGCATCAGTCCTTGGTGTGTAGGAAAAGCGGTGTACTGCTTAGAAGAAGGATCTAACATTACTTGATGATATGCTTGCGCAATATCAATCTCTGAAAAGAAGGAAGCGTCATAAAATTTGTGTAGATCGCTATCTATTAAGGGCTTAGGCTCAGCATCCCACCGAGTTATAGCATTAAGGCCTCTGAAGTCAATAGCAAGTCTATATGAATTATCCTCCTTCTTAACCATGACTACTGGTGAACAATATGAAGATACTGAAGGTTCAATGATCTTTAGTTTTAATAATTTGTCTACCTCTCGGTCAAATGCATCCCTAAGGTGAACTGGAACCGGGTATAATTTTCGTTTGATAGGATTGTCCGTCACTAAGTCAATCTTATGGACTACCGTGGAGGTAACACCTGGAACATCAGTAAAGACGTCTGAAAAGTTACTAACACATTGAAGTAGTTCATGTCTCTTATGGTCATCCAAAGATTCATTAATATTAATGGTGGTTGCGTCCGAGTGGTCAAGAGTCACCAAGTCATGTAGTTCATCATGGTCTAAGTTAGAGGTGTCAATTACGCACACTTTACATTCTTCAGTTGTCTTATCAAGTTCGTGTGGAAAAACTAAGTCAAAGTTATTAAGGAAGTTAACCGAATTTCTTCGGTAATATTTCTTAAGGATGTTGATATGATAAAGCTTAGGTTTCCCCTTGACTTCCATGAGGTAGTCAACTTTCCCACAAATTTTTAATACTTTATATGGACCTTTCCATGCTACTAATAATTTATTTGACTTGATAGGCAAAAGTACAAGAACTTCATCTCCTACTTTAAAACTTCTCCTCTGACTTTTGGAATCAAAATAGGTTTTGTACTGGTCCATTGACAAGCTTAGGTTTTTCGAAACTATGTCAGAGGTCTCCTCAAGTTTGGATCTAAGGTCAAGGAGAAACTGGTAAGAAGACTGAACCTCAGCATTTACCTCCTCATTAGTCCATAAGTCATGAAGGATGGACAATGGGCCTCTGGCCTGTCTACCATAGAGAAGTTCAAAAGGTGAAAACCCCAAAGAGTCACTGGGAACTTCCCTCATGGCAAACAAAGCACAGGGTAGGTAACGATGCCACTCCTTAGGTTTAAGGGAGCAAAGTTTCCTTAAAATGGACTTGAGAATCGAATGCTGGCGCTCAATCCTCCCATTACAGCTGGGATGATAGGGTGTGGTGAAGAGAGGCTTCACTCCCAGAAGTAGGTATAGATGTTGCATTAAGTCAGATGTGAATTGTGTCCCACGGTCAGACAAAATTTCTCTAGGGATGCCCACTCTGGAGAAGATGGACAAAAGGGCTTCAGCCACCTCTGTAGTACAGTAGACCCCCGGTTAACGATATTTTTTCACTCCATAAGTATGTTCAGGTGCCAGTACTGACCGAATTTATTCCCATAAGGAATATTGTGAAGTAGATTAGTTCATTTCAGACCCCCAAACATACACGTACAAATGCACTTACATAAATACACTTACATAATTGGTCGCATTCGGAGGTAATCGTTATGCGGGGGTCCACTGTAGTTATGGTCTTTAAGGGTATGTCTTCAGGGAAACTCGAAGCATAATCAACTAATGTTAATATATATCTATGTCCCCCAGATGAAAGTGGAGATAAAGGACCAACGATGTCAATAGCTACTCTTTCAAACGGTACCGTAAAGATAGGCATTTTGACCATAGGTACTCGCCTGGTACCTCGGGAGGATGACAATTGGCAAACTTTACACGATCTACAATAGATAGTGATATCTGAGGACATTTTTAGCCAAAAATAGGTTTCCCTAATTTTATTTAAGGTTTTACGATGCGAGAAATGTCCAGCCACTGGCAGGTCATGAGCCATTTTAAGAACAGTCTCTCTGCATTGACTTGGAACAACTAAGATGGAATAGTCTATCTCATCTGAATTTAATTTGAATACTGACTTGTACAAAATACCTTTTATATATTCAAATTTATATGAAAAGTTTTTCCTTTGGACAACTTGATTTTGTTTAGCGGCATTATGGCAATTCTGAAGAGAAGGGCAATTACGTTGTAACTTGACAAAGGAGTCCTTCGATATATCTAAAGGCTTAAAGTCAGGGAAAATCAAAGGATGGACAGTAGGAGAAGCCTGGGCTTTGGTCTGAGCCCTAGTCAAGACGTTTATGGTATCGGAGGTGATATCTTCACTTTCATCTAACAAGTGAACTTGTGATCCTACTTCCTCGCTTTCGAGAGTAGCATCACTGGTTTTTAATCCCACATGAATATCGCGAGACATTGTCTCATCTGAACTTTCGAGGGGCTTCTCTGACTCTACAGGAAGAGGATCTGAAACACTTATATCCATCTTTGGTGATGAAAGGTCAACCTCAGAAGGAAGAATGGCACCTTTTACATTACCTATTAGTACGGAGCAAGAAGTGATGGGAGCTAATACGGCTTCAGACCAACCTGTGAACCATTTAGACCTAATGTAACAACGGATGGTAGGAAAAGTGTTCGTACGGCCCAAGTAGTCTGAAAGTATAGCAGAGGAATGAGTTTCTTTAAGGTTAGGGAACAGCTTATCAGAAATGACTATACATGTGCATCCAGTGTTTCGTAAAATGGTAGATACATTAAGTCCATTAACTGTTCCTGAACAGAAGGGTGCTTGGTCATTACAGTCTTTAAAACATCTTCCAACTTTTTGGACCTTCTTAGAAGGACAATCTGGACGTTTATGTCCCATAACACCACACAAATGACAAACAGGAATAAAAGAAGTCATTTTACTTTCCACTAGAGGCTTTGATTTCTTAAGGTCTGATGAACCCTTGCCCTTAGGGTTCGATCCCTTTAGGTCTTCATAGGAATTGTGAGCCTCAGCATACAGGTCAGCAGCCTCAGCAACTTCCTCAGCTTTAATCAGGTTACGTTCTCTGATGAATGTTCATATCTGATGGGGAAGAGCTGTCAGGAACTGGTCAGCAACCATGAAGTCTCTAAGAGATTCATAACTGTGATCAATTCCTGAACTCTCTATTCAAAAGTCAAACAAACGAAAGTTCTGGCCAGGCTGTAAGGTGGCATACCTGAAATCTTTCCTGTAAGAATTAGTGGTTTTTTGATATGCTTTAAGGATTGCCTTCTTTAGTAGGTTATAATTACATATGATATCCTGCGACAAAGTTGCATAGATATTCAAGGCTGTACCAGAAAATAACATTCCTAACCTGGTAGCCCAGGTGTCAGCAGGCCATTCACAGAGGGTAGCGGTATTTTCAAACCTGATAATGTATGAAGTTATGTCTTCCCCCTCTGTGAAGGGAGGTAAATTAGGTGTTGGAATATGTGCACTGGCTGCCCGTTGTTCCATTACTCCTTCCTCTAATTGTTGTTGTGTAAAAGTTAACTTTTTATTCTCTAATTCAAGGTGAGATTTTTCGAGCTCGCGATCCTTTTCTCTCTCTATTAACTCATGCTCTCTAGCTCTTTCCTCACGTTCTCTAGCTCTTTCCTCACGATCAAGTCTATCATGCTCTTTTTGGTCTTCTCGCTCTCTTTCTGTCTTTCTCGGTTTTCTCTCTCTCTCCTTTTTCTCCTGTCTTTCAAGGTTCTCTCTCTCCTTTTTCTCCTGTCTTTCAAGGCTCTCTTTCTCCTTTTTCTCTTCTCTTTTGATTCTCTCTCTCTCCTTTACTTCTTCTCTTTCCCCTTCTGTCTCTCTTCTCTCTCAATTCTCTCTCTTTTAAGTCTTTCCTGGATCTTAGTACTAATGAAAGATTCTAAATTTTTCCCAGTTATTCCTAACTTACTTCCAGCATTCATCCAAAACTGGTATTCCTCCATGCTTGCAAGAATAACTTAAAACTATCAGGGGAAATGAAACGGGTATTAAAGAAAACGGAGGGTTCAATTCCTGCTCTGCTCAAACTGTAAATAAACCAGAGGGCTCGATCCCTGCTTCAATTAAACAACATGTATTAATTAAAACGAAGGGTTCTATGCTGGCTCCTGAGCAAACAGTAAGTAGAATGGGGTCACTTGACCATCCAATCTTCTCACCAACAAATCAAGAGTGTCCTATGACAGTTCCCTTGATATAATAAAGAGCTCAATGAAACAAGTTGTCACTGGAAAATCTCGGGTCCCTAGAGTCTAATCCTCCAAAGTGTTTCAAGCTCACACACAATTAGGTGGCAGAATTAAATATTATATCCTGCCTGACTTGACTTACAATAAATTGAGACTATAACAATCACCAAATCTTTTAAATACCTGTACTGTAGTCCTACCATAGAGAATGATTACTCATGGCTGGTGGTAACCGTCTGTGGTATGCAGCGTTGAAGTTCCAATGGTAGATTCGAGATGGAGTTGAATCTTGATTCAGTAGAGTTGATCCTGGCAAGGTCGCCACTTGTGAAGGCTTACTCAGCCCTCTAACAACTTCAGACAGTATTATCAAGGCTGGCTCCTCCTCAGGAAAATTAGTGAATAAAAAAAGAAATAATAACAGACAAACATAAACACTTTATTATATAGAAAATATAAAATATAAAACACTTAAATATGAAATATTAATCCTACATTAAAGAAAATGAAAAATGAAAAATATAAATGATAACTGGTGACACTGTTGTTGAAATCGTAGCCGTTGCTGATGTGGGGGGAGGGGGGTCACAGGTGTTGGTGACCACCACTGGCTAGTTCTTCGCAGAGTATCGCCGTGAGTAGTATCCCGATGACAGGAAAGCAGGTTCTTTACCGCTGTAATGATGTGGGGGTTACGTCCTGCAATTTCATACAGGTGCACAGGTAATTAAATCCACAGGACGTTAGTCAGTCTCCTGTTCTTCTCGTTGATTGACAGGTGACCCTCACTGTCATCCAAGCTGAAAAGATAGACAGGTTACCCACTGCTTAAATAATCACTCTCCATGGCAAGTACAATACTCAAAAGACGTGGTGATTATTACAACAGTCAACCTAGAGCAAGACTGAAAGGACTAAGTTTATTATTGGTCAAAAGTGAAGCTTTTAACCAATAAATCCACTAGAATACAAGGCAGGCATGTACTTACAGTAGTGTTGGGAGCTGTGAGTCTTGTGATTTACTGTTTGACCAGAGCCCCACACGTCACCTTTCGGGGGGGGGGGAAGAGGGAGGGGAAGGGATAGCGGGAGCTAGACTGACCCTACCTTAACAAGCAGCCGGCAGTCAAACGATCACTTTCAGGGAGGGGAAAAAAAGGCGGGAAAAACGGGAGCTTGACTTACCCTACCTTAACTAGTAGCCGGCAATGAAACTATCGTTACTATATTGCTACTCCTATCTATTGAACTTTTCCCTCACAGCCAGCTTAGTTCATATTTCACGGCACTCAGGTGCTGCCCTCTCTTGGCCTGCCCAGGTCAGTGGGACACTGGTCTTACTCACTCAGCGGCCTAGAAGCAGACAAGTCTACTCCCTCTCTCCCTCATTGGCACGGTTCTTCCAGGCCATGGGCACAACACACAAGCCTGTGTACCCACCACGACTTTGCAAATAAAGTAAGAAGCCTCCGAAGACGTATCATTTACTCCCCGCTACCAAGACATCCACCCATAAACCTTTATAAACATGTACTAGTATGGTACCAACCCTGAAAGGGTTAATAAATGAGCACCAAACACAATGAATTGTGAAATGTTTAAGTGAGCATGCAGGTTAGTGGTCACTCAAGCATAAACAAAGCCAGACTGGTTCACAACACCTGCGTAGGGGATGTGGGTAGGCAGACAGTTCCGGTATGTGGTACAAAACACGGGGCAGAGTACAAAACTCGGTACAAAATTTACCCCAAAAATGGTTCTAAACTCGAAGCGTACAATACTCAGGGCATACGAAACTCAGGGTTCCACTGTACAGTGGACTCTCAGCTTGCTTTAACCGATTTGGACATTATCTGAATTAATTTTCCCCATAAGAAATAATGGAAATCCAATTAATCCGTTTCAGACAGCCAAAAGTATTAACAAAAAATATTTTTTTTAATGATTAAATATAAATATACATACAGGAAACAATAAGAAATAAATATAAAGCACTAATAAAATGGATAAATGAACATTTAACATCACATTTACCTTTATTGACTCTTGGTGTACGGAAGACACGTAGGAGGCAAGAGGAAGGAGAGTTCATTATGCTTCAATATGACGCTAATATCATATCTATGGCTTATTTATCTATTACAATTTATCTAGTATGACATAATAAAGAATATTAATAACATAGAAACATGATATATACTCTAAAATAAATAATGTATGTCATAATGTATGTGAGGAGTAAGTGGTGGAAGTGTTGTTGTTGGGTTTATAAGGGCCACTGAGAGAAGCCGTATATAGTGGTGAGGCAGCAGCAGAACCCACCACCACTGTTCACACTTAATGTACGTAATTTATGAGTAAGAAATATTTACATTTTAATTTATAAATAAGAAATATTTACATTTTAATTTATAAATAAATAAGTTTATTCCTGTATACACAAACACAGTTATGTACATAGATTATCATACACAGCAGCATGTGTGTAAAGTACCTAGGATAACCCAAAAAAGTCAAGAGTGACTTATTTCCATTGGGGTCCTTTTATATTTACACATATTTACTTTTATACTACACTTTTATATTTACACTTACCTTAGAGAAGATGTTAGTTTAATTAGTTAGTTTGATGGAGGAGATGCTGGCAGAGGTTTAGGGTGGTAGAAGATACGTAGTAGGGCGGCGTATGTTCAGTGGCCCTATGCACATCCATCAACATTGGAGAGTTACTTTCATGTCGTTTTTCTATCGCTTACTCGCTTAACTTACTTGCTACACTGTTAATTCTACACTTTATCACTAGCTGGCACTACTTAGCAAATCAAATTTGTACTTAGCAAATCAAAATTGTAATTACACATTGTAACATTATTATTATTATTATCATTATTATTATATTATTATTATTATAGCTTTATCGATACCTGCTGCTTTAGTATCGTACACATCATAGAATCACTGAATCACTGCAGAAGGCACATTCTCCCCCTCTCTTCCTCCTCCACTTTGGTACTTTGCTACGACTTTTTTCTTGAATTCCATTGTGCTTCTCTCCTTCTTTACCACAAGGCTGGCACTAGAAGCTTTCTTTGGGCCCAACATGCCGTACTTAGCAGTTACAAGCACTAAAAACAATGGAATACAAAATATATCACATGTACGTGTCGAATCATCCTCACTGGCTTGTAAAGAATGGCACACTACATGGAGTGGATGGGCAGCTGCAGCTCAGGCCGCATGGTCACGTTCAGGACGAATGCCCTTAACCAAGTTATTGGGCATTAACCGAGCCAATATTTTGCCTCAAAAACATGCCTTTAACCGATTTTGGCATTAGCCGATGCCACCGTTAACTGGGGGTCCACTGTATTATTATTTAATATTATTTAGGCGACAGAATATTATTCACTATTATGCTAATATCAACTCTACGGCTTATTTATCTATCACAATTGATCTAATATGACATAATAAACAACATAGAAACATAGTATACATTCTAGAATGAATAGAATATGCCATTATATGGCGAGCGGTCGCCATCACTCCCGAGGTAAAGTAATTATCCCTCTGACCATAGCTTCCCATGCTTCCCCTTCTGTTGTATAAGAGAAAACAGTTTTGGAGAGGCTAACTACACTAGATCACTAGTGTAGCAAGAAAAATGCTGAAACAAACGCGATTTTCTCAGAAAAAAAAAGTGCCGAAGAGGACCTACATCATGCAGGAGGAAATGGCACTCCCAGGACACAAGCCTATGAAAGACAGGCTTACCAAAGCCCCAGAGAGGGCTTTGATACCTGAAGTCTTTATGGAGGGGGATTCCCCTTCCAAAAAATCATCAGTCTTCCCTCTCTCCTCCTCTCCTGTCTTACATAAGCCACCCTTTTCCAATATTTCTATCCTTACCCATCCTTCTTCCTTACCCATCTTACCAAAGCTCTGGTCATAAGAAGAAGAAGAAGAATAGTGATTTAAATGTTCATTTATTTATTTTATTTAGTTTTCATTGTTTTGTGCATGTAAAACTATAATTAATCTTCAAAAAATGTATTTTTTGTTAATATTTTTGGGTGTCTGGAACGGTTGAATTGCATTTACATTAATTCTTATGGGAAATATTGTTTTGAATTTAGGCTGTTTCAAATTTAGGCCGACCTTCTGGAATGGATTATGGCTGAAAAACAAGGTTCCACTGTATGTATATGAGATGTTTTTCCAGTCGTCTTGTCAGACTGTTGGAAAAAATAATGTTTTCTCTAGTTCAATGCCAAAGAAAATGTGTGCACAATAGTATTACTGGGGGTAACTGCAGAAAATTATTCCTTTCATATGCCTTCACTCAGAGTGTTATTCCCTCTAAAAATGGTGTTACATGAGAATGGGAGAGTTGCTCTTTATTTATGGTATAAGATTCACAGACATGGGAATGAACGTTATTCAACCAAAACCTGATGTGTTCATCTGTTTGTTCACATACTCTATGGGTCTGTCCTCTCTCATTTACTCATTCTCTCTCTCTCTCTCTCGTTACTTTGTTTTTATATCATTTATTCACCTCTCACTCTACATTATGACTACAAATATTTAAAGGTAAGTAATGAGTGTACTGCATATGCATTTTATCACTCTAGGGCACTTTAGATGTCACAGTATATTATGTGTGGGTGGGTTGACCTGGAGGGCTACCATACCTCCTACACCTGACTTACAATAAACACTACTCATCTCTCACCCTACATTAAGACTACTAATATTTTGGGGTAATGAATGTACTGTGTGTGTATTTTACTTTTTATTGTTTTGTAATGCCTAGTTCTATAGCTAACTTAATATATGTTAGTGTAAACCTGTTAACTGGCATTTATATGCATTTATAAGTGGAAAAAAATGGCGTTCTGTTTTCTGTCAATGTCTGCTTTCCGGTGGTAGCCTGGAACCTAACCTGCTGTATAAGTGGGACCCTATTGTATAAAGCTGAAGAAAATTGATGGGATGCCTATTCACATTAAAGCCAGTCTTCATACAAACAATATACGAATCATCTTTTGTCCATTCAAAGAATATGAATGAGCAGAAAATGATTCTTATATTGTTAATATGGTTACAATGTAACATTTTTTGACATTACAATTCAGAAAGTATCAAATGTACTGGCGTAAATTAATAGTTACCATAATATAAATATGTAACTTACTAGGTTATCTGTAATTAAATTTTTATAATGTACCTTGTATATGACATAAGTGTGCTGCCAAAATCAATGTAAAAAAATTGTACATGAAACAAAGGCATAAAAACTTACTAACGTAAAACCTGCTTATGCCTGAGCAACTAACACCCCACATACTCAATACTTGCTGCTACCTGAGCACCTAACACCTCACATACACAACACTTGCTGCTCCCTGAGCACCTAACACCTCACATACTCAACACTTGCTGCTGCCTGAGCACCTAACACCTCACACGCTCAACATCTGCTGCTCTCTGAGCACATAACACCTCACACACTAATGCTTACTTCTGCCTGAGCACCTAACACACTCAAAACCTACTGCTCCCTAAGCACCTAACACCTCACATACTCAACACTTGCTGCTCCCCGAGTGCCTAAGATCTCACATACTGAACACTTGCTGCTCCCTGAGCACCTAACACATCACATACTCAACACTTGCTTCTGCCTGAGCACCTAACACCTCACACACTCAACACCTGCTGCCCCCTGAGCATCTAACACCTCACATACTCAACAACTGCTGCTCCCTGAGCACCTAACACCTCACATATTCAACACCTGTTCCTCCCTGAATGCCTAACACCTCACATACTGAACACCTGCTGCTCCCTGAGCACCTAACACCTGACACACTCAACACCTGCTGCCTCCTGAGCATCTAACACCTCAAATACTTAACACCTGCTACTCCCTGAGCACCTAAAACCTCACACATTCAACACTTGCTGCTCCCTGAGCACCTAACACCTCATACATTCAACACATCACAGCGGCAGCAACAGTAGCGACCTCCAAGCTCCGTACTTTTCTCCAACAACCAGAGCCACCAATGCTCCTATGATGACCTAGTTGCAAGCAAAACTGCACTACCCAATGTAGCACCCAGAATGACCAAAGATTACCAACAGTGAAGCCTACAAATCGAAAATCATAGAGATCAAAGGAAGACTGCCCCCAAACCCAAAGCAACACCCCGCTGCCAGCTGAATAACATAACCCTAAGCTTTGTATAACTACAACTTCTTCTTAACTACAACAATTCCTGTAGTATTATGAGGCGTAATCTCAAGAAGAAACAGCACCAAGGCCAGTAAGAAACAACGAAAAATCGACTATTCAACAAGTCGACGCTGGCTCATCTACCACCCTTCTCACCACCGCCCAGGGCGACACCACAACAATAACACCAAACATGGCTGCCTCCACCTCTACCACCTCTCTCTTCTCCGGATTCACCCTACCAAGTAGTCCCTCAGGTATGACCAACGATCCAGATACCCTAAAGTCATGCATCTCCACCTTAGTTATTGAAAATATGAATCTTCGAGAGACCCTAACTAAATAAGACACCAGGATGACACAACTTGAGAACAAAATCCTCAGTCTTGAACAAAAGTTATCAACACCAGAAATGACTAACTATGGCAAGACCATCCAAACAGTCATAGACAGCCATACAGAACAAATAATATCTCTTAATACAAAGGTTGAAGAAGCAGTAAAAGACTGGAAGAACAACTTGGATAACCAGTTCAGCGACTACTTTGCTCTCCAAGAAGATAAAACTGAGTAAGAAAAACTATCGGACGCAGTAATAATTAACCCTCTGAGGGTCGACAGGCCCTCTCCGAAACTCGTTCTCAGGGTCGGCCAAATTTAAAAAAAAAAAAAAAATTATTTTCTCTTATGAAAAGATAGAGAATCTTTTCCCGATCATAAAGACACCAAAAGTTTGAAATTTGATAGAAAACTTACGGAATTATGCTCTCGCAAAGTTAGCGGTCTCGGCGATATTTACGCATCGGCGATTTTGCCCAATTTGAGCCCCATTTTCGGCCAATTTCACTGTACTAGTCGACAAAAAACATGAATATTTCGCTAGAACTCCATTTTTTCTATCGAATGGGTTCAAGAAACCACCCATTTATAAATTCAACTATCCAGTACAGTGGTCAGAATTTAGCAATTTTGCCAATTTCACACAAATTTCAAAAGATGCCAATTTCCGAATAGGGTCCAGAATAAACAAGAAAGACATTCCTGGCACTAAAATGACATTTCCTCTAGTCATTAGTCACGTCTCAAGGGCCCTCTTATATCCTTTTGCTTTCCACTTTGAATTTTTATTCTCACAAAAAATATAAGATTTACTGTTATGCAGACTACTGCATTAGTGTAAAAAATGGTATAAATATTATTGGTGCACTTGTAAAAGAATATTAGACTCACCAGTTGACGTGTATTGCACGCTTGGCACGATTTGTTTATTTTTAAATTTTGGTAAAAATCGAACATTTCTGCTACTTTGAGCTCAATTTCAAGGCACCTTTCATTGTAAAACCAGTCAAAATCATCTCAATTTCTGTAATATGTCTTCCATTCTATAAAATGAGACCAAGAAAACTAGAATACAACAATAAATACCATACGAAAATACACTGCAAAGTCGCTGATTTATTAAAAAAAAATGGTCAAAGTTTTTTTTTTCTCATTATGCACTGTGTGCTGCAGGACTTTTTTTAGACTGTGCACACTGACCACATAGACCCATTCTTTCACATGAAGGCCTACCAGCTTTCTCCCACTAGATTTGAGGCCGCTAGAATTTATGAGTACTAGTACGTCAAAAAACCCTACACGTAAAACGTACTAGTACGACCAAAACCCTCAAAGGGTTAACAGTCCACTTTTTCCCAGTGATATGAACCAAACAAACAGTAAAGAAAGTACTCTTCAGATCATTAACCTGTAAATGGTCCGAGCAGATCTACGTTCACATGTTTAGTGCTACAAAAGTAGATCTACGTTTTTTTACATATTTTCAAATATAACAAAAAAAAAAGTAGATCAAAGATTTTTTACACATTTTCAAATGTAAAAATACAAAAAGAAGTTCTACTTTTTTTACATACTTTCAAATGTTGAAAAAACGTATACAGTGGTTCCTCGTTGTTCGTAATTAATCCGTTCCTGGAGCCGTTACTATAAACGAAATTTACGATTTACGAATCAATTTTCCCCATAAGAAATAATGTAAATACAATTAATCCGTTCCTGACACCCAGAAGTATTAAAACAAAAAAATTTTTAACATGAAATATACATATAGTACATAAACAATACAATGGGAAATGATGAATGAAACATTAACAGCATAACACTTACCTTTATTAGAGATTCTTCTTAGTGTATGGGAGACTGGAGGAGGAGAGAGAGTGGGGTTGCTTCTCTTCTCTGTTTCTTAATGCCACTAGGACCACCTTGAGAGTCACTGGAGTCCTGTCTCACAAAATATGTGGGGAGAGCTCTGTTTCTGGCATCTCTTTAACACTTCCCTAAAATGGCCCAAGACTTTGTCACTGTACATGTTGCCAACCTGGCTCGCAACAACCTTGTTAGGGTGATGTTTCTCCATAAAGCTTTCCATCTTACCCCACATAGCAAAAATCTATTTAATTTCTGAAGAAGGCACCTTCTTCCATCTCTCTTCCTCCTCCTCTGCAGCAAGATTCTGAGCTGCGATGTGTTGCTCTTCCTGCTGAAGCTCTTGCAGCTCCTCAGTGGTGAGCTCTTCATTGTGGTCTTCCACCAATTCTTCCACATCCTCCAAACTCACATCCAACCCCATGGAACTCCCCAGTGCCACAATTGATTTTACAACAGACATAGGCTCATTAGGGTCAGTCCCAAATCCTTCAAAATCCCTCTTGTCGACACAATCTGGCCACAATTTTCTCCAGGCAGAGTTCAAAGTCCTGGTAGTCACTCCCTCCCAAGCCATACCTATAAGGGTTATGCAGTGGAGGATGCTGAAGTGTTCTCTCCAAAATTCCCTTAGGGTCAAGTGAGTGTCTGTGGTAAAGTCAAGCACCTGTGAAACACTGCTTTTGTATAGTTTTTTTAAAGTTTGCAATAACCTGCTGGTCCATGGGTTGGAGGAGAGGAGTGGTATTTGGGGGCAAGAACTTTACTGTGATGAACCCAAACTCCTCGAAAATTAGGTCATCCAAGTTTGGAGGATGAGCAGGTGCATTGTCCATTACTAGCACGCACTTGAGATCCAATTTCTTTTCCAGGAGATACTCCTTCACACTAGGGCCAAACACTTCACTGAACCACTCGACGAAAATTTCCCTCGTGACCCATGCCTTATTATTAGATTTCCAAAACACACACAATTTACTCTTCATAACATTTTTTTTCCTGAACACTCTGGGATTTTCAGAATGGTACACTAGTAATGGCTTCACTTTGAAATCCCCACTAGCATTAGCGCAGAACATTAGCGTCAGCCTGTCTTTCATAGGCTTATGTCCTGGCATTGCCTTTTCCTCTTGTGTAATGAAGGTCCTCTTTGGCATTTTCTTCCAAAAGAGGCCTGTTTCGTCACAATTGAACACTTGTTCAGGTTTCAGTCCTTCACTGTTTATGTACTCCTGGAATTCATGCACATATTTTTCAGCCGCCTTGTGGTTCGAACTGGCAGCCTCACCATGCCTTACCACACTTGTGTATGCCAGTACGGTTCTTAAATCTCTCAAACCAGCCTTTGCTGGCCTTAAATTCACTCACTTCACCACTATTTGCAGGCAATTTCTTTACCAAATCTTCATGCAACTGCCTAGCCTTTTCACAAATAAACGAAGTCATAAGAGTATCTCCTGCTAATTGTTTCTCATTTATCCACACCAATAATAACTTCTCAACCTCTTCCAGTACTGGTGATCTCATTTTTGTCAGCATAGTTACTCCCTTTGCAACAACAGCATCCTTTATTTCATTTTTCTTGGCCACTATGGAACATAAGGTTGTGTAGGGTTTCTTATACATCCTGGACAGTTCGGCCACACTTGTACCACTTTCATATTGTTCAATGATGGTTTTCTTAAATTCAATCATATTTCTCACCTTCTTTACCACAGGCTTGGCACTAGGAGCTTTCTTTGGAGCCATGGTAGCTTATTTAGTATTTGCAAGCACTAAAATAAATGGAATATTATGAAATATTTACCTGGAGCACGCGAGGGGACCTTCGCTCACTGGTAAACAATGCCAGACTGGCTGCCGCCCTGGCTCACGCCGTGCGTACGCGTCCCGGACGAACTACGACTCGCGAGTCAACCTATGAAAAGCGAGTCCATGTTTATACGAAAATACCCCTATGATTGGCGAATTTTACGATTGCCGGGAACTACGAAAAGCGGGGGACCACTGTATATACGTTTGGACCGTTTACGGGTTAAGGACCAAACAAAAGTTACAGTACAAGAGTCAGAAATAAAGGAAGCCAGGTTACTAGGATCCAATGGTAGAAAAAGTGTTATGCTTAGATTCCACTCACATGACATGAAAAAAGACTTAATTATTACATCTATTACAGTATAGAAAGATGTATACATAAACAAGTGTCTCACCAAAAAACGTCAGAACCTCCTGTATAGAGTCTGAAAACTTAAGCGAGAGAATAATGACACAATACACCAATGCTTCACACGGGATGGGAAAATTCTAGTTAGGAAAACAAATGTAAGTCAACTGTACACAATCACAAACGAGAATCATCTATCACGATTTCTCAGGGACATTAATCTTACAGAGAATAACTAAACAATGTCCAACCTAAAAGCCTACGTGTAGTGTATGTTTTGCTCCATTATTGTACAAATTTTACAGTACAATCTCTTAGTAATCAAAAATCAACTACCTCAGTAATGTGATTTTACTAGTAAGCATAAGTCACCTTATGTTATATAATATCCTTAATTACTATTGTTTGCTTAAATATTTGCTTAATTAATACTTTCTCTGTCCATATTACAACCTCATATATTTTTAAATACTATTAACTATTACTTACCAAATTTATTATCAAATACCATTTTTTATTTAACAAATTTGTTATCAAATACCATTTTTTACTATCAGTACAATTTACTCTTAACATTTTTGCCATTATTTTAATTACCATTACTTGTTTAATTGCCATAACCTGTTTTAATACCACATTTACTATCTTAGAGTACAGTGGACCCCCGCATAGCGACTTCAATCCGTGCAAGAGGGCTCATTGTTATGCGAAATGATCGGTATGCGAATGAATTTTCCCCATAAGAAATAATGGAAATCAAATTAATCCGTGCAAGACACCCAAAAGTATGAAAAAAAAATTTTTACCACATGAAATATACATTTTCCTACACACAAAGAGAAGGATACATGCACAATAGTAGAGTAGTACATGCACAATATATATTGTGCATGTACTACTCTACTAAATGAAGAATAAATGACACTTACCTTTATTGAAGATGCAGCAATGACTGATGAGACACTGTGTCCTGGGAGTGCCTTTTCCTCCTGAGTACTGTAGGTCCTGTTTGGCATTTTCTTCCATAACAGGCCTTATCACACTGTGTATGCCACTACGATTCTTAAATCTCTCAAACCAACCTTTGCTGGCTTTAAATTCACCAATATGAGCACTAGTTCCAGGCATTTTTCCCTGTTCACCTGGGTGTTAGTCGACTGGTGTGGGTTGCATCCTGGGAGACAAGATTAAGGACCCCAATGGAAATAAGTTAGACAGTCTTCGATGACACTGACTTTTTTGGGTTATCCTGGGTGGCAAATCCTCTGGGGTTAATTGTTTCTTGGTATTCTCAATAAGCCACACCAACAACGGTGCTACAGCAGCAGCAGCAGCAACTGACAGTGATACAGCAGCAGCAGACGATGCTACAGCAGCAGCAGACGGTACTACAGCAGCAGCAGACGGTACTACAGCAGCAGCAGCAGCAGCTGATGGCGGTACAACAGCAGCAGCAGCTGACAGTGCTACAGCAGCAGCAGACGATGCTACAGCAGCAGCAAACGATGCTACAGCAGCAGCAGACGGTACTACAGCAGCAGCAGCAGCTGACGGTGGTACAGCAGCAGCAGCAGCAGCAGCTGATGGTGCTACAGCAGCAGCAGCAGCTGACAGTGCAGCAGCAGCAGCAGCTGACGGTGGTACAGCAGCAGCAGCAGCTGTACCACCAATAGTAGCGATGGTTGATTGGGGTTTATTATACAACCTGGCCAGCTCGGAGACACGCACTCCACTTTCATACTTATCAATGATCTTTTTCTTCATCTCTATAGTAATTCTCACCCTTATTGCTGTAGGGTTGGCACTAGAAGCTTTCTTGGGGCCCATGGTCACTTATTTTGCAGATAAAATCACCAAAAACACTGTAATAATACGAAATGTTCCGATTGTATGCTTGGATGCTACCGCGGAGGCTGGCTGGTAAACAATGCCACCGGCGGCACATGTGAGGCTGGCTAAGGGCGCACATTGGACGCGTCTCGGACGAACAGCGGTGAGCGGGTTTTTGAGCGGTATGCGAGGCAAAATTTTTGCGATAAAAGCGAGGGGTATGTGGATTGAACGTTATGTGATGACGACAGTATGCGGGGGTCCACTGTAGTTCCTTACTCTTAAAAACCTTGTACTACCAATTAAGCTTTAGTATAATTACCAGTGCAATATTGAATCCAAATAACTGTTCTTAAAATTTAGTGCAGTGGACCCTCAACCAACGATGGCATCGATTAACAATAAATCCGACTAGCGATACATTTTAACGCAAAAATTTTGCCTCGACTAGTGCTAAAAAACCCGACCAATGCTATTCGTTCCGTTCGAGACGCGTCCACTTTGGCCTGAGCGCGCCTCACTTGTCCCATGGGTGCCAGTGTTTACAAGCCAGCCAGCCACCGCAGTCGCTTCCAAACATATAACTGGAACATTTCATATTATCACAGCCTTTGTAGTGATTGCACCTGCAAAATAAGTCACCATGGGCCCCAAGAAAGCTTCTAGTGCCAACCCTACAGCAAAAAGGGTGAGAATTACTATAGAGATGAAGAAAAAGATCATTGCTAAGTATGAAAGTGGAGTGCGTGTCTCCGAGCTGGTCAGGTTGTATAGTAAACCCAATCAACCATCGCTACTATTGTGGGCAAGAAAACGGCAATCAAGGAAGCTGTTCTTGCCAAAGGTGCAACTATGTTTTCGAAACTGAGATTGCAAGTGATAGAATCTCTCAAGCGATCATATGTGAAAAGGCTAGGAGGTTGCATGACGATTTAATTAAAAAAATGCCAGCAACTAGTGGTGATGTGAGTGAATTCAAGGCCAGCAAAGGTTGGTTTGAGAGATTTAAGAAGCATAGTGACATTCATAGTGTGATAAGGCATGGAGAGGCTGCCAGTTCGGACCACAAAGCGGCTGAAAAATATGTGCAGGAATTCAAGGAGTACTTAGATAGTGAAGGACTGAAACCTGAACAAGTGTTTAATTGTGACGAAACAGGCCTGTTTTGGAAGAAAATGCCAAGCAGGACGTACATTACTCAGGAAGAAAAGGCACTCCCAGGACATAAGCCTATGAAAGACAGGCTTACTCTTTTGATGTGTGCCAATGCTAGTGGTGATTGCAAAGTGAAGCCTTTATTGGTGTATCACTCTGAAACTCCCAGAGTGCCCAGGAAAAACAATGTCCTCAAGGCTAAATTGTGTGTGCTGTGATAAGATAAGATAAGATAAGATTTCGTTCGGATTTTTAACCCCAGAGGGTTAGCCACCCAGGATAACCCAAGAAAGTCAGTGCGTCATCGAGGACTGTCTAACTTATTTCCATTGGGGTCCTTAATCTTGTCCCCCAGGATGCGACCCACACCAGTCGACTAACACCCAAGTACCTATTTGCTGCTAGGTGAACAGGACAATAGGTGTAAGGAAACGTGTCGAAGTGTTTCCACCCGCCGGGAATCGAACCCGGGCTCTCCGTGTGTGAAGCGGGAGCTTTAGCCACCAGGCCACCGGGCCACCCTGTGGAGGGCAAACAGTAAGGCATGGGTCACTAGGGACTTTTTCTATGACTGGTTACACCATGCATTTGCCCCCACTGTGAAAAATTACCTCCTGGAAAATAAATTGGACCTTAAGTGCCTCCTAGTATTACACAATGCTCCTGGTCATCCTTCAGACTTGGCAGAGCGACTTTCTGGGGACATGAGCTTCATTAAGGTGAAGTTTTTGCCTCCTAATACAACTCCTCTCCTGCAGCCCATGGACCAGCAGGCCATTTCCAACTTCAAGAAACTGTACACAAAAGCTATGTTTGAAAGGTGCTTTGTAGTGACCTCAGAAACTCAACTGACTCCAAGAGAGTTTTGGAGAGATCACTTTAGCATCCTCAATTGTGTAAACATTATAGGTAAGGCTTGGGAGGAAGTGACTAAGAGGACCTTGAACTCTGCTTGGAAAAAACTGTGGCCAGAATGTGTAGACAAAAGGGATTTTGAAGGGTTTGAGGCTAACCCTGAGAATCCTATGCCAGTTGAGGAATCAATTGTGGCATTGGGGAAGTCCTTGGGGTTGGAAGTTAGTGGGGAGGATGTGGAAGAGTTGGTGGAGGAGGACAATGAAGAACTAACCACTGATGAGCTGCTAGATCATCTTCAACAGCAAGAGGCCACACCTGAGGAAACTACTTCGGAGGAGGGGATAGAGAAATTGAAGAAGTTGCATACTTCTAAGATTAAGGAAATCTGTGAAATGTGGCTTAAAGTGCAAACCTTTATGGATGAAAATCACCCTGACACAGCTACTGCAAGCCATGTTGGCAACCTGTACACTGACAATGTTGTGAAACACTTTAGAAATGTCATAAAGGAACGGGAGGTACAGGCCTCTATGGACAGATATGTTGTGCGACAGAAGTCCAGTGACTCTGAAGCTGGTCCTAGTGGCATTAAAAGAACAAGGGAAGTAACCCCGGAAAAAGGCTTGCTACCTCAAGTCCTAATGGAAGGGGATTCCCCTTCTAAACACTAAGAAGATCAACACTCTCCCCTCCTCCCATCCCATCAATCATCACCAGATCTTCAATAAAGGTAATTGTCATGTAACTGTGCATGTCTTCTTCAGTTTGTGTGTATTAAAATTAATACTTCATGCTGTAAAATTTTTTTTTTTCAATACTTTGGGGTGTCAGGAACGGATTAATTTGATTTCCATTATTTCTTATGGGGAAAATTAACTCGACTAACGATAACTTCGATTAACGATGAGCTCTCAGGAACGGATTAATACCGTTGGTCGAGGGTCCACTGTACTTGAAATAAACATTTTTTTTTTCATTTTATTTTTATTAATATTTCTTGTAATCATTATTACTTACTAAAATTTTATTAGACACCATATTTACTACCAGTCAATTTTACTTTTGCACATTAACCCTTTCAGGGTTTCGGCCGTACTAATACGGCTTACGCACCAGGGTTTTTGACGTACTAGTACGCCTAAATTCTAATGCCCTCAAATCTAGTGAGAGAAAGCTGGTAGGCCTACATATGAAAGAATGGGTCTATGTGGTCAGTGTGCGTGGTATAAAAAAATCCTGCAGCACAGTGCGTAATGAGAAAAAAAAACTTTGTGTTTTTGGATTAAAACAGCGACTTTGCACTGTATTTTCGTATGGTATTTATTGTTGTATTCTAGTTTTCCTGGTTTCGTTTTATAGAATAGAAGACATGTTACAGAAATTGAGATGATTTTGACTGGTTTTACAAAGAAAACTACCTTGAAATTGTGCTCAAAGTAGTAGAAATGTTCGATTTTTACCAAAGTTCAAAAGTAAACAAATCATGCTACATGTCAACTGTTGAGCCTAATATTCTTTCACAAGTGTGCTGATACTATTTATACCACTTCTACACCAATGCAGTAGTCTGCATAACAGTAAATCTTCTATTTTTTTGCGAGAATAAAAATTCAAAGTGGAAAGCAAAAGAATGTAAGAGGGGCATGGGGACGTGACTAAGGAACAGAGGAAATGTTATTTTAGTGCCAGGAATGTCTTTCTTGTTTATTCTGGATCCTATTGGGAAATAGGCATCTTTTGAAATTTGTGTGAAACTGGCAAAATTGCTAAATTCTGACCACTGTATTGGATTGTTGAAATCAGTAAATGGGTGGTTTCTTGTACTCATTCGATAGAAAAAATGGAGTTCTAGTGAAATAGTTACGATTTTTGTCGACAAGTACACTGGAATTGGCCGAAAATAGGGCTCAAAGTGGGCAAAATCGCTGATGCGTAAACATCGTCGAGACTGCTAACTTCGCTAGAGCATAATTCCATAAGTTTTCCATCAAATTTCATACTTTTAGTGTCATTATGGACACAAACAGATACACGGAGAAGCCGCCCAGGCGCCGTGGAGAGAAGACGTCGTCGTTCCTGCTCTTCAGTTACCCTGAGTAATTCTCGAGCTGAGCAACTCTGAACACTGTTACTCGAGATTTTTCTTGGGTTATCCTGAGTTGTTCTTCACCAGAGCTGAGAGGAAACTTGTTTGCAGTCACTTCGAGCCCCATCCCATCAAGAGGGTAAGGCGGTGACTTGCTTGCTTGTTCACCCCTCTCTTCCCCATCCCCCCATCCTTCCCCTTCCTCCCCTCACCCAAACAACTACACTGGCCCACACACTAACACACTACATACATTGCTATCCTTCTGACTTTCCTATCTTCTTCTTTTTCGGCAACTTCGCTTGGCGAGTTAACACAAGGCATTTTGACCATCCAGTAGCCCGTGTGGTTTTTTAAAATCCGGCCGATCTTTGCCTTGGGCCCTTTCCCCCCCACCACTCAAGGGTAGGCTATCTTAGGGGCTGACCTTCATAAGTCATCTGAAATAGGATGTTAAACTAACACTATGGAAAGTCCCTTTTTGTTAAAGTAACTTATGTGCGTGATGTACCTTCCTGGACATCATGGCGCGGAGAAGAGTAAGATTACGGGTTAATGACAACCAAAAGTCAAGGAAAGAAATTCTAGCATGCATTTGCTCAAATTCAACTGTTGTTCCAGTGGATGTTTTTACAACTCTCGCTGGGGTAGTACTTCTCCTCTCTTCTGAAGAAGAGTTACTTCAACTACTTAAGCAGGACGTCCTGGACAAATTGAAGACTTTGGGTATCCACCCAATTGCACCTGAAAGCTATCAAGCGCAACGAACGGTATTTGTTGCCAGAATTAACAACATCATGAGAGACAGCACAGTGAATGAACTTCTTGCTGATTTTAATGCAGAGAATTCAGAATTTCATGCTGTCCAAGCACATAAATTTTCTAAACCTGGCAACAAACAGGAAACATTAAAATTAATACTTGAGACACCTGAAGAAGCCAAACTAGTGTGCCAAAATGGCTTCAAATGTTTTGGGACAAGATGTACACCTGACCAAATCTCTCTTGAGCGGTTTGTCAGTGTGACACAATGTTACAAATGTTACGCATTTGGGCATACCACCAACAAATACAGTAACCAAGCACTGATTTGCAGCATATGCTCTGGGCAACATTCTTTCAAAACTTGTGATAACAAAACTAAACCCAAGTGTGTACTCTGCAATGGTAAACATCATGCTGTTTCTGCTATCTGTCCCGAGAGGAAAAAGGAAATGCAGAAAATTCTAGAAGCTAAGAAACTGT
Organism: Cherax quadricarinatus; assembly: GCF_038502225.1. Taxonomy (NCBI): domain Eukaryota; kingdom Metazoa; phylum Arthropoda; class Malacostraca; order Decapoda; family Parastacidae; genus Cherax; species Cherax quadricarinatus. Next base: position 64,453,803 of record NC_091295.1, on the reverse strand, counting down.
CCACTTCTAAGAAGACCACTCCCCAGGCACCTCCAACAATGTCCCAAACTTCCTTCCCAGCTTTGCCTGGATCTAGTGGGACTCCTCAGGTCTCTACTAATGGTTCCAATGTTTGGAATTCTGCCCCTCTTGGAGTGCCCCAATCTAACCCTCACCTACAACATACACAAATGCAACAAGGTTCAACCTTGCCTCCCATGTCTCAGGTATCCTCAGCCGGGGATATGACGAGAGCGCAGCTAATGTATATGATGGCCAAAGACATTGCAGGTGGGGACATTCAACTCTGCTCAAAGGTTTTAAATGATTTGTTAATGCTAATGGGATCACTCCCATTACTATCCCAGATAATGTTAAGGAGATTATGGCCCAGCCTTCTCATACCAAGAACTATGTTCCCTACTCTACTTCTACAAATAAGTCTAATTCATCCCTTGTCCAGGGATCACCCACCTCGCATAACCAAGTTGTCAAGTCCCCTCAACCCGATGAGTCAATACCTGACCCTAACGATGCCCCAGAGATTGGTGCTTACTCTTCCGCTATTGCAGCTGATCCTGATGAACAGGAACTTTCCCAAGGTAATTCACCTGGCCTACCAAATTTGCCCTTGGAGCTTCCACAGTCTCCCATTAACTCTCAAGAGCCTTTGCTTCCTGAAACTGGGAATATCACACCTCAGTTTTCTGATGATAACTCTAATGATTCTGTTAATATTACCAACTCTAGTGAAGATGGTGACACTTTCAATACACAAGCAACTACTCAGAACTTCCCTCCTCCCCTTGACGAGTCCAGCAGGGATAGTGAGTATACCAAAAAAGACATTACTTGCAGGCATTCAGTCCGCAGTACTCGTCTGAAGAGCAAGAAATACATGTAATGGGGATTACAATTTTCCAACTTAATATTCAACATTTCTTTAATAATCGTTACCTCCCTGAGGTTGAACTACATAATTACAATCCCGATGTTATACTCTTGAATGAGACAGCTGCAAGAGTTGATCAACATATTAAATTACGTGGTTACTCTACTGTGGAGAAATCGAGAGGACCCTATAGTGGTGTAGCCATCTTAGTTAAATTAGGCTATACATTTAAAAATATTCATGTTGATGAAGATAACATTCTTGCAATAGAAATGACAACGTCTCATGGCCAACTAGTGATAGGAACTGGATATTTTCCCCCGAGACAACAATATATAGAGTCAATTCCTCTACATAGGATATTAAGCAGAAATATTCCAACAATTCTAGTGGGAGATTTTAATGCTCATCACCCTGCCTTCTTTAACTGTGGAGCTGGTATTCCAATGGGTGATTTACAAGGAAAACAACTATTTAATATCATGACAGCCAGAAACTTGTCATTTAAAGGCCCATTCTTTAAATCGTATATTGGACCTCATTCAGGGACACCATATTTAGTCCTGACAAACAGAGACTGTAACCTCTTTCATTGTCGTATCTCTCCTGGTGGAAACGTAGGATCTGACCATATCCCTGTTATAATACAACTACAAACTTCTCCATTTAGAATACCTGTACCTCCTAAACCCAATCTTAACACCCTAGGATTTGACCCCTTCAGGGTATTTCTGGGTGAAGATGAAATTGTGTCATTGGAAAAATCTACCTTCCACTGCAATTGATGACGCGATCAGGTCCCTTCACAATCGAATAATTGAAGCTACTAATGCAACTTGCCAATTAGCTTCCACAAAGATCTATCAACAATATAAACCTACTAGGGAAATTAGAGACGCTTTAAGAAATTATCAAGCAGAATGTTGAAGACATCTTCAAACGCGACAACTACCAGTAGCTACACTGCACAGATTGAGGGAAGAATTAATTAACATGAATTAGTCATCACAAACGTGACTTATGGAAATTGCTAGTTCTCCAAGCTAATCAGTATAAACGTGAGCCAGCAAAATTTTGAAGTAAGATCCGACAACTGTTAGGGGCAAAGCACAAGGCTCCTAACTACCTAATTCATACCTTCACTGATGAGGATGATGAAGATGTTGAGATTAAACTTGATGATCCACAGGACCAGGCTAATTTGATAGGTGATGTATGGGAGAAAATTCTCTCCCACAATAACAGTCGTCGATTTAACAATAATCACTATCAGTTGGTAAATGAATGGAGAGATGAGAACTTAGATGATATACAACCACTACCTTCTATCGATACATCAACTCTTGAAGAAGCCCACCCGCTTACTAGACCTATTACATTACTCGAGATGAGTGAAGTTATTGGAAGAATGCGAAATAGAGCCCCTGGTCTCTCTGGAATAACAATGAAACAAATAAAGTTCCTACCCAGAAATTGTAAACAGTCTTTGGTTAATATCTTTAATGCCATCTTGGCCTCAGGACATTTTCCAGTGGTTTTTAAGACTGCTAGGATGATCTTTCTTACTAAGCCCAATAAAGACATCCACCAACCAGGGAACTATAGACCTATATCTTTACTTGAAGTCACTGGAAAAGTTCTTGAGAAGATCATTTCCAACAGACTGAACTACTATATGGAGTTTAATCACCTTTTTACTGAAAAACAATTTGGCTTTAGAACACATAGAGGTACCCATCATGCAATAAATATTATTTTCAATACTGTAGCAAGTCTAAAACATCAGGGCAATCTTGCCCTAATTGCCACCAGAGATGTTCATAAAGCTTTTGATAGCTTATGGCATGATGGTCTTATATACAAACTCATTGACCTACCAGACCATAACTGGACTTTTCTCAGATTAATATATAATTTCTTAACTCAAAGAAAAATCATTCCCACCTTTCATGGCAGGTCGACAGAGCCTTTTATACCAACAGCTGGTGTCCCACAAGGTTCTTGTCTTAGTCCAATTCTCTTCAACATTTATGTGAATTACTCTCCTAAACCAGAGTTTAATGATACAATTATAACGCAGTTTGCAGATGATGTTATCCATGTCGTCTCATCAACTCCGGTAACAGGAAAATACAAGTATGAGAGAGTCAAAGAAAAAATGAATATTGAACTTCATAGAACATCTAATTGGGCAAAGAAATGGAGAATTACGACTAATCCTGACAAAGTCCTTGTTAGCACGATAGGATGTTTTGCATCAACAATCGAAGATAAAGGGGGTATCTCCATCAGAGGTACACCTGTAGCCATTAGAAACCCTAACAAGATCTTGGGATATGAAATAGACAGGGTGCTCCACTCAACATCTCATGTAACTAAAAAGATCAACATAGCCAAAGCCGGTCTTAGCAGTCTCTTTCGATTCAATCAAGCCCCTCCACATGTCAAAAAACATCTGTATAAAATGATAATAAGACCTATACTCGAATACCCATGTGTCCCAATGACATTAACAACAAAGACCAACATGCTATGGTTGCAACGGGTCCAGAATAGAGCTCTTCGCTTCATTACGGGTACCAGGAGGAGAGACAGAGTTAAAATGGCAGATTTACACGTACAACAAGATATTACTGCCTTAAATGTATGCCTTGACATCCTGAAAAAGAAACAACTCTATGCAATGCAAGAACTCTACATGCCAGATAGAGAACATCCTCTACAAGTTGAAAATACCACGGATTATATCATCAATACTCCTCCTCGCAGGACTCAAAGAATGACACTCCCACAGAGGGTCCATTGTTTTATCCATAAAGATGATTACCATCGACCAATGATACTGAGCAACCTCCCTGCAGATGAAGATGATTGGGTAACACCAGATCATCGCCCCCAATTAGGGAGACATCTTATATAACATTCTACTGTAAAAATTATGCTAAATTTACTATGGCGGGACACCACCTATAAGAAGCCATTGTCAAGTAATTCTTCATAAACTGGCCAGGAAATTATTGCCTTCATTGTCGCTTAAATATCCGTTGTGCAATCGCAAAAAAAAAAAAAAAAATCAGAGTCATGTACTTATATATCTGTTATATCTATGTGACTCTGATGGGTTAGTATTATACCTCTTCAAGAATATCTTATTATTTCACATACACCTTTTAAATTACACCAAAGTGGTTGGGCCACTTACCTTTTATATCCTACCTCTCTCCTCCCTCCCACCCTTTTCCAATATTTCTATCCTTACCCATCCTTCTTCCTTATCCATCTTACCAAAGCTCTGGTCATAAGAAGAAAAAGGCGTCATTATGATCGGGAAAAGATTCTCTATCTTTTCATAAGAAAAAAAAACTTTTTTTTTTTTTTAAATTTGGCTGACCCTGAGAACAAGTCTCTGAGAGGGCCTGTCGACCCTGAAAGGGTTAATCATTATTTTATACTTTTCTTAACCTTTTGTTGCCAAATTTTCAAGTTTGTATATTCACCTCAAACCTTTATTATCCTTTGTACCATCTTACTATCATATTATAACCAAGTCACTGCCATTTTTATTTTTCTATTTTATTCTTAAGGTACATTAATTTGTGTATTTTATCTTGTCAATTTCAATCTAGTTATACTCTTGTTCTTGTTAACAACTTATATTAGACCTTAGTGCAATTGCAAGTGAGAGTCTTGTACCTTTTTAACTTGTATTCTTATATTATTAGTTTATACCTAGTTGTACTTTAGTTCATTCTAGCTCAATACATAGACAACACCAAATTCATTATATTAGACCTTAGTTCAATTATAAGCGTGAGTCTGGTGCTATTTGTAATATGTATTTTTATAGTATTAGTTTATACCTAGTTGTACTTTAGCTCATTCTAGCACAACACATAGACAATATCAACTTCATTATGTTTATTAGTGACTATACTCTATATTTATTTATTTATTTATTTATTTAGCAATTTGAGCATACATACAGAGGTACAAAAAAATACAGGTAAGAGCAGCATGCCAAAGCCACTTGTATGCATAGCATTACGGGCTGGCTTAAAATTAACTTAAGATTAACTAAGAAATGATGTAATCAGTGATAAAACATTATTGTAAACAGATAACAATAAAGCACAAATGAATATTACAAAGACAGGTCATATGGTTGCATGCATTGCTGTACATTCAGTCGAATGGAGTATTCTGTTAGGTAGTGTATTTAAAAAATAACAAAGTTAGATTGGGTCTTAGGTTTAACATTTATGTGATATAATTGTGAGAAACATTTAAGATATACGTACAATTTATAAGGTTCAGTTATTCAGTATTTATTTGGTTTTGGGTGAGTAAGTGATCTCTGAGAAGAGACTTGAATTTATAAACAGGTAGTGTTTCTTTTATATTTACAAGTAATGAATTCCAGATTTTAGGGCCTTTTATGTGCATTGAGTTTTTGCATAGCGTGAGATGGACACGAGGAACATCAAAGAGTGATCTGTGCCTTGTGTTATGGTCATGTGTTCTGTTGAGGTTGGCAAGATGTTTGAGGGGAGGGTTAACATCAGAGTTAAGTGTTCTATGTATGTAATAGGTGCAGTAATAAGTATGGATGTTTTGTATGGTGAGTAGGTTTAGTGTTCTTATTATTAGTGGAGTGTGCTGCCTGTAGTGGAAATTTGTTATCATTCTGACTGCAGCCTTTTGTTGGGTAATTAGTGGTCTGAGATGGTTAATTGTTGTTGAGCCCCATGCACAAATTCCATAGGTGAGATAGGGGTAAATAAGAGAGTGATATAGGGCCAGGAGGGCTGACTGTGGAACACAGTACCGTATCTTCGATAGTATGCCTACGGTCTTGGAAATTTTCTTAGAAATTTGTTGTATATGTGTATGAAATTTGAGTCTATTATCAAGGTGGATTCCTAAGAATTTTCCCTCTCTTAGCTTTGTGATAGGTGATCTGTTTATCATTATGTTAAGAGGGACATCTGTAGCTCTGTTACCAAACTGAATGAAGTAGGTTTTGTCAATATTTAGTGTAAGTTTGTTAGTCCTCATCCAGGTAGATATTTTCTGTAATTCGGTATTTACAGTACTGGCTAGCGTGACTGGGCTCGGGTGAGAGAAGACGTATGTAGTGTCATCTGCAAATAGTGTGGATTTGAGTAGTTGCGATGCATTTGGTAGGTCATTTATGTATATGAGAAAGAGAAGAGGGCCTAGGACACTTCCCTGTGGGACACCAACTGTAATTGGTTGTACGGAAGAGTTTGCCCAATTTGCGTACACATATTGGCTTCTGTTGCTCAGGTATGACTTGAGGTAGTTGAGGGAGTGCCCTCTTATACCATAGTGTGACAATTTTATGTGGAGCAAGTCATGGTCAACCATATCAAAAGCTTTACATAAGTCAATGAAGATCCCCAGTGGGACTTCTTTTTCCTCTATTGCAGTGTATATATGTTCTAGCATGTGTATAATAGCATCATTAGTATTTTCATTAGGCCTGAATCCAAATTGGCAGGGGTTGAGTATGTTTTGGAAGATGAGGTAGGAGTAGATTCGTTTATGAATTAATTTTTTAAAGATTTTTGAGAGAGGGTGTAAGTTGGATATTGGCCTATAGTTATTCAACTCTGTTTGGTCTCCTCCTTTATAGATTAGGGTGACCCTTGCTATTTTGAGAACTGTAGGGAAGGTGGAGGATTCAATGGATTTGTTAAAGAGTGTTGCAATGATTGGTGATAGCACTTGTAACACTTTTTTGTATATAAAGGGTGGTAAGGTATTTAAATCTCCTACCTTGTTTTTTAGTGCGTTGATAATAAGGGAGACTTCGTATGGGTTAGTCGGAGCTAGGAACAGTGTGTTCGGGTAGTTGCCAGTGAGGTAGTCATTTGGTGGGGTATCTGAGCTTGGGATTTTATTGGCAAGGTTTTGTCCTATAGTGGAGAAGAAATCATTGAGTCTGTTTGCTGTTTCTGTTGGTGGGAGTTGGGGTTCATCTGATTTTGCTAATTTTATTTCGCTATTTTGTGATATCTTTTTTGTTCCTAGAATTTCTGATAGGGTTTTCCAGGTCTTTTTTATATCACCTCGTAAGTTGGATAATCTGTTCTCATAATACAATTTTTTTGCCCTTCTTATCAGGCTGGTTAGGATTGACGGGTAACGTTTTGTTTGGTCTCTGGGTTATGTGACCCATTCTGTACTGTTTTTCATATCAGTGTTTTGTATTTATGGATTTGAGAATGCTGGGTGTTAGCCAGGGACTGTTCAGTCTCTTAGCTGTCATCTGTTTAGTTTTTTTAGGGCAGTGCTTGTTATAGAGGTATTGGGTCTTTTTTAGAAAATTATTAATACATTCGTCAATATCTGTTATAGATTTCTAGCTCAGTGTGCTAGTCAATGTTTGTTACTGCTGTTGTGAAGTTATTAATGGCTGCCTCATTGTGAAGTCTGAAGGTGACTTTAGTAGTGTCTTGGGGTAATTTACCAAGAGTTGTTATGAGGAAAGTAGGGTAGTGGTCTGTGGTATTATCTGTAATTATGCCTGATTTTAAAGGGGATATGGTGTTGGTCCAGATGTGGTCAAGTAGGGAAACACTAGTCTCTGTAACTCTTGTAGGTTTTGTTACTGTTAGTAGCAACATGCAGTTACTCATTGTGTTCATGAATTCAGTAACGTGTGGGTCCTGGTCTTGCAGGAGATTTATATTGAAGTCACCTGAGAGTAGTAAGTGATCTTTGTTCATGTGTGCATCAGTTATCATACTTCCTAGGTTTTGACTAAATTGGCTAATGTTTGACTGTGGAGCTCTGTAGATGTTTATCAATGTGAGAGGTTTTTGTAGGTATTTGGATTTGAATTTAGCTATTATATATTCCCCATGTTCATCCCTTGTGCAAGTATTAGTGATACATTCTAGTTGGTCTGAGTAGTATATAGCTGTGCCACCCCCTTGTTGGTCTGGCCTACAGTTGTGTATGGCTGTGTAACCAGGAATGGCATAAACATCTGTAGTATCAGGCTTCAGCCAGGTTTCAACTGTTAGTGTAATGATGGACATATTGGCATGCAAGGAATTTAGTAATGCTATGAGGTCATCGTAATGCTTGCTTAAAGATCTGATATTGTAGTTAAAGACAGTTATGTTGTTGTTGGCTCTGAGGAGTGCCTTTGATTGTTCTGCTGTGTAGTAATTACAGTAACTGTTTGATTCACTTAAGTCATTAAATAAGAGGTTGGTATCAGGATCAATGCTTGTAATCATAAGATTTGTAGTGAATCTATAGTTAGAATTAAGTATAAAACAAAGTAAATAGTCTAAAGCTAAAAAATAGCACCTGAATTATTTAACAAATGTAAAAATAATGAGCTAGGGTAGTTTTTTTTTTTTAAGCTAAAATAAAGGAGACAATATGAAAGGGACTAAAATAATTTGTGGTGAACAAATAGTGATGATCAAATAATGGAGCTTGGGAATATAATAGTAGGTAGTACTTTAACCCTTTGAGGGTTTTCGTCGTACTAGTACGTCTTACGCGTAGGGGTTTTTGACGTACTAGTACTCATAAATTCTAGCGGCCTCAAATCTATTGGGAGAAAGCTGGTAGGCCTTCATATGAAAGAATGGGTCTATGTGGTCAGTGTGCACAGTCTAAAAAAAATCCTGCAGCACACAGTGCATAATGAGAAAAAAAAAAACTTTGACCATTTTTTTTTAATAAATCAGCGACTTTGCAGTGTATTTTCGTATGGTATTTATTGTTGTATTCTAGTTTTCTTGGTCTCATTTTATAGAATGGAAGACATATTACAGAAATTGAGATGATTTTGACTGGTTTTACAATGAAAGGTGCCTTGAAATTGAGCTCAAAGTAGCAGAAATGTTCGATTTTTACCAAACTTCAAAAGTAAACAAATCGTGCCGAGCATGCAATACACGTCAACTGGTGAGTCTAATATTCTTTCACAAGTGCACCAATAATATTTATACCATTTTTTACACTAATGCAGTAGTCTGCATAACAGTAAATCTTATATTTTTTGTGAGAATAAAAATTCAAAGTGGAAAGAAAAAGAATATAAGAGGGGCCTTGAGACGTGACTAATGACTAGAGGAAATGTCATTTTAGTGCCAGGAATGTCTTTCTTGTTTATTCTGGACCCTATTCGGAAATTGGCATCTTTTGAAATTTGTGTGAAATTGGCAAAATTGCTAAATTCTGACCAATGTACTGGATAGTTGAATTTATAAATGGGTGGTTTCTTGCACTCATTCGATAGAAAAAATGGAGTTCTAGCGGAATATTCATGTTTTTTGTCGACTAGTACAGTGAAATTGGCCGAAAATGGGGCTCAAAGTGGGCAAAATCGCCGATGCGTAAACATCGCCGAGACCGCTAACTTTGCGAGAGCATAATTCCGTAAGTTTTCTATCAAATTTCAAACTTTTGGTGTCTTTATGATCGGGAAAAGATTCTCTATCTTTTCATAAGAGAAAATAATTTTTTTTTTTTTTTAAATTTGGCCGACCCTGAGAACGAGTTTCGGAGAGGGCCTGTCGACCCTCAAAGGGTTAAAGGTAATTCTTTAAAGTTAGAATTAGGGAAAACAATATAAATGGGACTAATATAAGTTGTGGTGAACAATAAAGTGGTAATCAAATAAATGAGCTTTGGAATATAATGGCAAAATTGTGAACTTATAACACTTTAGCACCTGAGAATAGCACCTTGATTATTTTAACAATTGTGAATATGTGAACTAGGGTAGTTATATAAAGCAAAAAAAAAGGAGAAAATATATAAGGGACTAAAATTAAGTAATGGTAAACAAAGTTAAATGGACAGATAGTCACTATGAAATAATACTGGTTTAGGAGTAAGATCTGATTTGTAATATTAAATAAGTTGAGCAGTTTATTGCACAATAAAAAGTAAAAAAATATGAGGTAGTTGGTACTAGCTACCAAAAGATAGTTTTGGTACTTGCAAAAAAGTATTTGGAATATATGCTAATTGCACACACAATAAAAAGTGACTAAAAAACAAGTAGTGGTAAACAAAATCAAATGGACAGGTAAGAACAATGAATAATATTAATTTGGAGTAAGATTTGACTTGTAACATAAAATTATGAGCAATTAATAGCAGTAATAAAGAAGTATAAAGTATTGGAGGTAGTTGGCATTAGCTAGTAATGAAAAATAAAAAAATAATAATGCACAATATAATAGTAATGTACCAAAGTGCTTTAGCTATATACTTAGCCAAACTCCATAATCTAACACACAATCAAAACTTATTGGAAAGTAACTGCCTTTATTATACAGCATCACAAGCCAGCACTATCCTAAACACTTCTCAAAGTCTATCAGTTCTTAACTACAACATCAGGTCCTTAAGCAAACACTATGATGACCTCCTGGCACTCCTTGAGTCGCTAATGACATCCTTCTCCTGCATTATTCTTACTGAGACCTGGCTTAAGCAGGACACAACTGATATCTACCCACTACCAGGATACACTGCAATCCACAACTGCAGACCATACCAAGTTGGGGGTGGTATTGCAATCTATTACTCTAACCAACTATCTTGAATTAGCACTAATTGCTTTAGTGATGAATATGGGGAATACATTTTTGCTAACTTTACTGTAAAAAACCTTAAGATGCCTATAACAATCAGTGCCATTTACCGGTTACCCCACATAAACATCCCAAATATCAGTGAGAATCTAAAGGCACTAATAACAAACAGACAAATGAACAAGCAGCACCTTCTCTTAGCTGGAGACTTCAATATCAACCTTGGCCTACCAGATGATCAGACTGTAACTGATTTCATCAACGATTTGAACAACACACTTCTCATACCAACAATAACTAAACCAACTAGGATGACTGAGACAAGTGCAACCAAAACAGACCACATATCGACCAATACACTAGCCCCTCTTAAATCAGGGATAATCACAGACAGCACTACAGAGCACTACCCAACCTTCCTCGTAACAAACATTAGTAAGCCACCACTCGAATACAACAAAGTTTCATTTAGACTCCATGACAAGGCCTCAATAAGGAATTTCACAGCAGACCTAGAGACTGTTGACTGGCCTACAGAATTCTCCAATGCCAATGATATTGACGATTGGACAGACATTTTTCTTAACAAAATACTTAGACTATACAACAAACATTGTCCTATAAAAACAAAACAGATCACGAATAAACGGCTCGGTTGCCCATGGCTAACCAGCAGCATTCTGAAATCCATTGATAAGAAACACCAATATGAAAAGCAATATAGACAGGGCTTAATACCACAAAGATATTCTTAAACAATATTCACCAGTTCTCACCAAATTAATAAAGAAAGCCAAACAACTGTACTACTCCAGCAGATTCACTGACACAAGAGGAGATATAAAAAAGACCTGGAAAACACTTTCCCAGATTCTGGGGACCCACAAACTGAAAAAAACAAGAATATTGTCCTAACTAAACCTAATGAAACACCACTGCATCCCACTGATACAGCTAACAAGATAAACGACTTCTTCTCAAACATAGGATCTGATCTCGCCAGTAAAATCCCATGTACCAACGCCTGTGCCGGGGACTACCTAGATGGGAATTTTCCAAATTCATTCTATCTTGTACCAACTGAGCCCACGGAAGTCACCGTGATTATAAAGTCACTCAAAAATAACTCAGGGAATCTGTCTCACGTCCCACCATTATTGTACAAGCAACCGGCCCATGTCATTTCGCATGCGGCGACAGTGGCAGCGGCAGCAGCGACTTCCAAGCTCCGTACTTTTCTCCAACTACCAGAGCTACCAATGCTCCTATGATGACCTAGTTACAAACAAAACTGCACTACCCAACGTAGCACCCAGAATGACCAAAGATTACCAACAGTGAAACCTACAAATCGAAAATAATAGAGATCAAAGGAAGACTGCACACAAACCGAAAGCAACACCCCGCTGCCAGCCGAACAACATAACCCTAAGCTTTGTATATACTACAACTTCTTCTTAACTACAACAATTCCTGTAGTATTATGAGGCGCAATCTAAGAGGAAACAGCACCAAGGCCAGCAAGAAAACACCGAAAAATCAACTATTCAACAAGTGTAGCCAGGAGGACGCCGGCTCAGCAACCACCCCACTCACCACCACTCAAGGCCACACCACAACAATAACAACAAACATGGCTGCCACCAGCCCATCCTCCCCTCTCTTCCCCGGATTCAACCTACCAAGTAGTCTCTCAGGTATGACCAACGATCCAGATACCCTAAAGACATGCATCTCCAACTTAGCTATTGAAAATATGAATCTTCGAGAGACGCTAACAAAACAAGACACCAGGATGACACAACTCGAGAACAAAATCCACAGTCTTGAACAAAAGTTAACAACACCAGGAATGACTAACTGTGACAAGACCATCCAAACAGTCATAGATAGCCATACCCAACAAATAATATATCTTAATACAAAGGTTGAAGAAGCAGTAAAAGACTGGAAGAACAACTTAGATAACCAGTTCAGTGACTACTTTGCTCTCCAAGAAGATAAAACTGAACAAGATAAACTATCGGACGCAGTAATAGTTAACAGTCCACTTTTTCCCAGTGATATGAACCAAACAAACAGTAAAGAAATTACTCTGCAGATCATAAAGGACCAAACAAGTGTTATTGTACCAGAGTCTGAAATAAAAGAAGCCAGGTTACTAGGATCCCATGGTAGAAAAAGTGTTATGCTTAGATTCCACTCACATGACAGGAAAAAAGACTTAATTATTGCATCTATTAAAGTAAAGAAAGAGGTATACATAAACGAGTGTCTTACCAAAAAACGTCAGAACCTCCTGTATAGAGTCAGAAAACTTAAGTGGGAGAATAATGACACAATACACCAATGCTTCACACGGGATGGGAAAATTCTTGTTAGGAAAACAAATGTAGGTCAACTGTACACAATCACGAACGAGAATGATCTATCATGATTTCTCAGGGATACTAATCTTACAGAGAATAACTAAACAATGTCCAACTTAAAAGCCTACGTAGTGAAGTGTATGTTTTGCTCCATTATTGTTCAAATTTCATTGTGCAATCTCTTAGTAATTAAATAATCAACTACCTCATTTTGTGATTTTACTAGTAAGCATAAGTCACCTTATGTGATTTTGTTATTTACTATTGTTCGCTTAAACATTAGCTGAATTGATACTTTCTCTGTCCATATTACTACCTCATATTTTTTTAAATACTATCAATTGATATTGCTTACTAAAATTAATAATTATCATTTTTACTAAAATTTCAATTTACTCTTAACATTTTTGACTGCCATATAACCAAGTATAACTACCAGTGCAATATTGAATGAAATAAACATTACTTTTTCACTTTTTTGTAATCATTATTACTTACTAAAATTTTATTAAACACCAGTTCTTTTGGTACTTTAATTGTGAATTTTATTTTGTCAATTTAAATCTAGTTATAATCTTGATCTTGTTAACAACCTATACCAGACTCTAGTGCAATTGCAAGTACCATTTCAAATAGTATTTTTATATTATAAGTTTATATTATAATTCCTACCATCTGTCCATTTAACTTTGTTTACCATTACTTATTTTTAGTCCCTTATTTATTTTCTCCTTTATTTTAGCTTTATATAACTACCCTAGTTTATATATTCACAATTGTTAAAATAATCAAGGTGCTATTCTCAGGTGCTAAAGTAGAATAAGTTCACAATTTTGCCATTATATTCCAAAAGCTCATTTATTTGATTACCACTTTATTGTTCACCACAACCTATATTAGTCCCTTTTATTAGCATTACTAAATTCCTTACATGCCAATATGTCCATCATTACACTAACTGAAACCTGGCTAAAGCCTGATAGTACAGATGTCTATGCCATTCCTGGTTACACAGCCATACACAACTGTAGGCCAGACCAACAAGGGGGTGGCACAGCCATATACTACTCAGACCAACTAGAATGTATCACTAATACTTGCACAAGGGATGAACATGGGGAATATATAATAGCTAAATTCAAATCCAAATACCTACAAAAACCTCTCACAGTGATAAACATCTACAGAGTTCCACAGTCAAACATTAGCCAATTTAGTCAAAACCTAGGAAGTATGATAACTGATGCACGCATGAACAAAGATCACTTACTACTCTCAGGTGGCTTCAATATAAATCTCCTGCAAGACGAGGACCCACACGTTACTGAATTCACAAACACAATGAGTAACTGTATGTTACTACCAACAGTAACAAAACCTACAAGAGTTACAGAGACTAGTGTTTCCCTACTTGACCACATCTGGACCAACACCATATCCCCTTTAAAATCAGGCATAATTACAGATAATACCACAGACCACTACCCTACTTTCCTCATAACAACTCTTGGTAAACTACCCCAAGACACTACTAAAGTCACCTTCAGACTTCACAATGAGGCAGCCATTAATAACTTCACAACAGCAGTAGCAAACATTGATTGGCACACTGAGCTAGAAATCTATACAGATATTGACGAATGTATTAATAATTTTCTAAAAAAGACCCAATACCTCTATAACAAGCACTGCCCTAAAAAAACTAAACAGATGACAGCTAAGAGACTGAACAGTCCCTGGCTAACACCCAGCATTCTCAAATCCATAAATACAAAACACCAATATGAAAAACAGTACAGAATGGGTCACATAACCAGAGACCAAACAAAACGTTACTCGTCAATCCTAACCAGCCTGATAAGAAGGGCAAAAAAATTGTATTATGAGAACAGATTATCCAACTTACGAGGTGATATAAAAAAGACCTGGAAAACCCTATCAGAAATTCTGGGAACAAAAAAGATATCACGAAATAGCGAAATAAAATTAGCAAAATCAGATGAACCCCAACTCCCACCAACAGAAACAGCAAACAGACTCAATGATTTCTTCTCCACTATAGGACAAAACCTTGCCAATAAAATCCCAAGCTCAGATACCCCACCAAATGACTACCTCACCGGCAACTACCCGAACACACTGTTCCTAGCTCCGACTAACCCATACGAAGTCTCCCTTATTATCAACGCACTAAAAAACAAGGCAGGAGATTTAAATACCTTACCACCCTTTATATACAAAAAACTGTCACAAGTGCTATCACCAATCATTGCAACACTCTTTAACAAATCCATAGAATCCTCCACCTTCCCTACAGTACTCAAAATAGCAAGGGTCACCCCGATCCACAAAGGAAGAGACCAAACAGAGTTGAATAACTATAGGCCAATATCCAACATACACCCTCTCTCAAAAATCTTCGAAAAATTAATTCATAAACGAATCTACTCCTACCTTATCTCCCAAAACATACTCAACCCCTGCCAATTTGGATTCAGGCCTAATAAAAATACTAATGATGCTATTATACACATGCTAGAACATATATACACTGCAATAGAGAAAAAAGAAGTCCCACTGGGGATCTTCATTGACTTACGTAAAGCTTTTGATACAGTTGACCATGACTTGCTCCACGTAAAATTGTCACACTATGGTATAAGAGGGCACTCCCTCAACTACCTCAAGTCATACCTCAGCAACAGAAGCCAATATGTGTACGCAAATGGGGCAAACTCTTCTGCGCAACCAATTACAGTTGGTGTCCCACAGGGAAGTGTCCTTGGCCCTCTTCTCTTTCTCCTATACATAAATGACCTTCCAAATGCTTCGCAATTACTCAAACCCACACTATTTGCAGATGACACTACATACGTCTTCTCTCACCCGAGCCCAGTCACGCTAGCCAATACTGTAAATACCGAATTACAGAAAATATCTACCTGGATGAGGACTAACAAACTTACACTAAACATTGACAAAACCTACTTCATTCAGTTTGGTAACAGAGCTACAGATGTCCCTCTTAACATAATGATAAACGGATCACCTATCACAAAGCTAACAGAGGGAAAATTCTTAGGAATCCACCTTGATAATAGACTCAAATTTCATACACATATACAACAAATTTCTAAGAAAATTTCCAAGACTGTAGGCATACTATCGAAGATACGGTACTATGTTCCACAGTCAGCCCTCCTGGCCCTATATCACTCTCTTATTTACCCCTATCTCACCTATGGAATTTGTGCATGGGGCTCAACAACAATTAACCATCTCAGACCACTAATTACCCAACAAAAGGCTGCAGTTAGAATGATAACAAATTCTCACTACAGGCAGCACACTCCACCAATATTCAATACACTAAACCTACTCACCATACAAAACATCCATACTTATTACTGCACCTATTACATACATAGAACACTTAACTCTGATATTAACCCTCCCCTCAAACATCTCCTTGCCAACCTCAACAGAACACATGACCATAACACAAGGCACAGATCACTCTTTGATGTTCCTCGTGTCCATCTCACACTATGCAAAAACTCAATGCACATAAAAGGCCCTAAAATCTGGAATTCATTACCTGTAAATATAAAAGAAACACTACCTGTTTATAAATTCAAGTCTCTTCTCAAAGATCACTTACTCACCCAAAACCAAATAAATACTGAATAACTGAACCTTATAAATTGTATATCTTAAATGTTTCTCACAATTATATCACATAAATGTTAAACCTAAAACCTAAAACTTTATTATTTTTTAAATACACTACCTAACAGAATACTCCATACGACTGAATGTACAACAATGCATGCAACCATATGACCTGTCTTTGTAATACTCATTTGTGCTTTATAGTTATCTGTTTACAATAATGTATTATCACTGATTTCATCATTGCTTAGTTAATTTTAAGCCAGCCCGAAATGCTATGCATAGTATAAGTGGCTTTGGCATGCTGCTCTTATCTGTATTTTTTTGTACCTCTGTATGTGTGCTCAAATTGTAAATAAATAAATAAATAAATAAATAAATAAATAAATAAATAAACTCAAGACAAAATTCAGGAAAAATAAAAGCACTAATGATGCATTGGAGAGTAAGGAATATCCGCTAGGAATTTTTATTGACCTAAGAAAAGCGTTTGACACAGTAGACCACGGCATCCTACTCCACAAACTTGACCATTATGGTATATGAGGCCATGTGCTTGCATATTTCAAATCCTACCTTACTAATAGGTATCAGTATATCACCATTAAAGACACAGCCTCATCAACACGGCCACTTGATACTGGAGTTCTGCAGGGAAGTGTCTTTGGTCCCCTGCTCTTCCTCATTTACATTAATGATCTTCCAAACATATCCCAACACCTGAAACCCATTCTCTTTGCTGACGACACGACTTATGTCATCTCCCACCCTAATCTTGCCATCCTCAACACCATTGTCAACGAAGAGCTGCTCAAAATTCTGACTTGAATGACAGCCAATAAACTTACACTTAACACTGACAAAACCTACTACATTATGTTTAGTAGCAGAGCGGGTGTTGCGGAACTTAACATTAAGATCAACAACACTCTAATTGCCAGACATAATGAGGGCAAATTCCTAGGTCTATACCTCGACAACAACCTAAATTTCAGCATCCATATCCAACACATAACAAAAAAAGTTTCCAAAACGGTGGGGATCCTCTCCAAGATACGATATTACATGCTGCAAGCTGCCCATCTCACACTATACCATTCACTCATTTATCCATACCTCACCTATGCTATTTGTGCTTGGGGATCAACTGGAGCAACACATCTAAAGCCAATAATAACCCAACAAAAAGCCACAGTAAGAATAATCACTAAATCCCATCCCTGGCAACACACCCCCCATCTCTTCATAGATCTAAACTTACTTGCTGTTCAGAACATCCACACTTACTACTGTGCAATCTACATCTACAGGACCTTAAATTCCAATATTAACCTTGAGCTAAAACACTTTCTTGATAGTTGTGACAGGACCCACAGGCATAACACCAGACACAAACATCTCTATGACATTCCCCATGTCCGACTAAACCTTTACAAAAATTATGTATGTGTCAAAGGGCCTAAAATCTGGAACACCCTACCTGAAAACTCTAGAACTGCAGACACATTCATCATTTTCAAAACTACCATTAAAAAACATCTTATCTCCCTGATACACCTGGTGGTTCACACTTACACTCACTCACCCATTGACTATAAACACAGAAATACGAATCTTAATCTTAAAATAATGAATCCTAACTAGTCATAAGCTTGCATATGATACTCCAATATAGACACTATGTATTGTGCCAAAACAAAAGCATCCACATTGCTAAACTCAAAAACTATAATGTAGTCACTTAGCCTTAATACCATAATCTGTAATAATTTAAAGTTTAGAATTAATCTAAGTCTGCCCGAAATGCCTAGCCATGCTAGGTGTCCTAGTGGCCCCCTCTGTAATTAGTATTTTAAAACATGTAAACCACACAATATCCAAAATTTGTAAACCCCGCATTGTAATCCTTATAGAGAATAAACTTGATTGATTGATTGATTCGCTGCTCCCTGAGCACCTAACACATCACACATTCAACACTTGCTGCTCCCTGAGCACCTAACACCTCACACATTCAACATTTGTTGCTCCCTGAGCACCTAACACCTCAGCACTTGCTGCTCCCTGAGCACCTAACACATTCAACATTTGCTGCTCCCTGAGCACCTAACACCTCACACTCATCAAGTCACAGATGGAGATTAGACAAGATAGTTTTTCTTCGGATTTTTAACCCCGGAGGGTTAGCCACCCAGGATAACCCAAGAAAGTCAGTGCATCATTGAGGACACTCCAACAACAGTCGACTAACACCCAGGTACCTATTTGCTGCTACTCTGGATGCGGCAGCAGCAACAGGAACCTTGTCCTCTATTTTTACTTCTACCTGAGGTTCCCAGCAGCCCAGTGATGACCTAATCAAGACCCGCATAACACTAACATATGTGGATACCCAGAATGATATAAAGCAACTGCAGAAATCACCCAAAAGTTCACAAATTACCAACAAATAGGACTCATACTACACCTCCTACCCCGCTGCCACTGAAGTGATACTCCACAACATTCACCCATCACCCATCACCTACTATTCACCCGAAGCCACAGCCAATGGACAAGGGTCAGAACAATAAAAGAAGATCCAGTAACCAGCTAAGGACTCCTAACATCAAAGGTGAGAGCAGTAATAACACGAGGAAAACTTGTGGTACTGCCAACCAGGACACAACCCTCATCACCCACCGGCACCACCACAACACACGACAGACAGCAACAAACATGGCCGCCGCTACAGTCCAAGATAACTCCTTCCCAGTATTTGATGTCAAGAAGATCACCGACCCAGAAATAGCTAAACTCCTTATGATTCAGAACCAAACGATCACCAAACTAACTCAAGAAATGCAGGAACTAAAGGCTAGCAATGCAGATTACCTCAACAAGATCACTGCTCTATAACATAAACTAGACACTCTAGAACAACAAAGCAACACCCACACCCAGTCCCTAGACACCATCAACACATTAAAAGACAAAGTCACCCTACTTACTACCAACATTACAGAGGAAAGATCAAGAGTGGACCAACAACTTGCCAATGTCATAACCAACTTCCAAGACCATAATGACCAACAACAGCTATCTGACGCTGTTGTTGTTAACAGCAAACATCTCCCAGCCACAGTCACCCAAGAGACCTGCATGGAGACCACCCTGCAGCTTATCAAGGACCACCTTTGCCTTAACATACGTAGTGACGAAAGGATTGCAAACTGATGGGCTACCAAGCAGGTAAAAAAACAGTGCTGTTAAAATTCCAAACTAGCCTTCAAAGAAACAACCTACTAAAAACATCTATTTCTATGAAAACTGATGTTTACGTCAATGAGTGCCTTACTAAAATAAGACAAAACCTTCTTTATCGGCTAAGAAAATTACGCTATGCCCAAAAAATCCACCAGTGCTTTGTGAGGGATGGAAAAATCGCAGTTAGGAAACAGCCCACTGGGAAGAGATACTTCATCTCTACAGAACATGACCTTAAAACATTCCTAAGTGAGGCTGGACTAACAGAATCAGAGTAAAGTGCAGATAATACCCATAGTCCACCGTTAGTGTTATATTGTCATAAATTTGTGCCCCCCTAAAATTCTAATACCCCAACTACTTTTGATTGTCATTGTTGTATTCAACGACCATTCTACCTCATAGTCTTAATTGTGTTTAATATCTACAGAATCTATCTCCTTTTTTACAACTTACCACATCACTGTTCCATCTTATTTTATTATAAACTAACCATAACTTGTCTTCAATAATTCTACCTCACTTTAAAAAATACTCAATTGCCCAATTTTATTCTAAATCCCTATTATTGCCCAATTTTACTTTAAACTATATTGATCAAACTTATTGTAAACTTCTTTTATTGACCATTTTTATTCCATACTTTTTTAAACTAGTATTTTCAACTACAACTTTTATATTATCCTGTCTACCATCTTACTAGCATATTATAACCAAGTCATTGCCATTTTTATTTTTATCATTTTTTTTTATTATTCTTTTGCTACCATAATTTTTGAATTTTATCCTGTCAATTTAAATCTAATTATACACTAATTCTTGTAAACAACTTATATAAGACCTTAGTGCAATTACAATTGAGAGTCTTGTGCCTTTATTATATTATTAGATTAATCAGTTTTACTCTAGCTCATTCTAGCTCAATACATAGTCAATACCAAATTCACTATACTAGACCATTGTGCAATTACTAGTGAGAGACTGGTGCTAATTGTAATTTGTATTTTTATATTATTAGACTAAACCTAGTTGTACTATAGCTCTTTCTAGCTCAATACATAGTCAATACCAAATTCACTATATTAGACCATAGTGCAATTACTAGTGAGAGACTAGTGCTATTTTTAATTTGTATTTTTATATTATTAGATTAAACCTATTGTACTATAGCTCATTCTAGCTCAAAACATAGACTCCACAAAAGTCATTATTAGACCTTAGTGCAATTACAAGTGAGAGTCTTGTTCTATTTTTAATTTGTATTTTTATATTACTAGTTTATACCTAGTTGTACTTTAGTTCATTCCAGCACAACACATAGACAACATCAACTTCATTATGTGTAGTAGTGACTATACTCTACATGACCAAAATACTCTAGCTATATACTTGTCCAAACTCCCTACCACTACAGATATCAGTACTAGAACTCAACACACAACTCAGGATATAAATAACCATAATTTAAACCTAGAAGATGATTGATCACGTTGACCCTGATCTAAA